>NC_068424.1:48633964-48903964 GCF_023373465.1 Oncorhynchus keta | reverse complement strand
ACTTGTAGATGATGTCATGGCGACGTTGGCTAGCTAAGCTCATGCTTAGAAACACATAAGTGCCAAACTGCGTATGTGCAGGCCGTCAAATCAAAAAGCACTCCTTCGATATAAGGTTGTTCTGGATGACAATTTCAACGTGTCAGTTTATTACTTTCACGAGGTTGGAGTAACAACATGTTCAGCTACTTCAGACATTGCCCCGATTCGAGGTTGTGCCTTTAGATTAGAAACTCTGTGGTATTAGTTTAGGAGTGTTTGTGTTTTTGCTTGTGTGCACGCCTCAGTTTTTAATAGTGTGTGTGTGTGTGTGTTAATTGCTAATGACTTCATTGACCCCTCTGCGGATCCTCTACCGGCCCAGCCCAGCAGTAGCCAGCACTGGGAGAGGAAGTGATGTGGTTGGTCTGTGACATCAGCATATTTCACACCTCGGAGGAGCAATCAATCTCACATGGCAGAACCCTACTGAGCATGCTCTGTTGAGGACCTGACACTGCACTCAGGGTGGCTCAATAGCAGAGATGGATACGGGCCTCCAAGGCCATCTATCGGTGGATATGACTGGATATGGGTCAGCTAGCATTTCGTTTACCATAGTGGGTTAATCGAAACATCATTAGTTACATTTGTCACTTCTTGAAGAGCAATGATAGTGTGTGCAGCTTGCCATTTAGTATCATTTTGCTGGAATGGTGTTTAAACTACAAGACAGACAGATAGATCTCTAAGTGCTGTGTAGATATGAATATGAAACCCTTTTCCCTGGTAAACCGCTACAACTTCATAATACGCGCTCATTATTGGCTTTCAGGACATGCTATTGTTTGTTCCCTCTGTGCATCTGAACGTGGGATATGAGAACAGCTCTTTTCTTCTTTGAGTTTCATTTGTTAGAGTGCAGTTCTGCTGTGTGTAAGCAGTTCAGTTTGGTTTTAGCTGTGTGTTTGTTAGAGAGTGTAGTTCTGCTGTGTGTAAGCAGTTCAGTTTGGTTTTAGCTGTGTGTTTGTTAGAGAGTGTAGTTCAGCTGTGTGTAAGCAGTTCAGTTTGGTTTTAGCTGTGTGTTTGTTAGAGAGTGTAGTTCAGCTATGTGTAAGCAGTTCAGTTTGGTTTTAGCTGTGTGTTTGTTAGAGAGTGTAGTTCTGCTGTGTGTAAGCAGTTCAGTTTGGTTTTAGCTGTGTGTTTGTTAGAGAGTGTAGTTCAGCTGTGTGTAAGCAGTTCAGTTTGGTTTTAGCTGTGTGTTTGTTAGAGAGTGCAGTTCAGCTGTGTGTAAGCAGTTCAGTTTGGTTTTAGCTGTGTGTTTGTTAGAGTGCAGTTCAGCTGTGTGTAAGCAGTTCAGTTTGGTTTTAGCTGTGTGTTTGTTAGAGTGCAGTTCAGCTGTGTGTAAGCAGTTCAGTTTGGTTTTAGCTGTGTGTTTGTTAGAGTGCAGTTCAGCTGTGTGTAAGCAGTTCAGTTTGGTTTTAGCTGTGTGTTTGTTAGAGTGCAGTTCAGCTGTGTGTAAGCAGTTCAGTTTGGTTTTAGCTGTGTGTTTGTTAGAGTGCAGTTCAGCTGTGTGTAAGCAGTTCAGTTTGGTTTTAGCTGTGTGTTTGTTAGAGAGTGTAGTTCTGCTGTGTGTAAGCAGTTCAGTCTGGTTTTAGCTGTGTGTTTGTTAGAGAGTGTAGTTCTGCTGTGTGTAAGCAGTTCAGTTTGGTTTTAGCTGTGTGTTTGTTAGAGAGTGTAGTTCAGCTGTGTGTAAGCAGTTCAGTTTGGTTTTAGCTGTGTGTTTGTTAGAGAGTGTAGTTCTGCTGTGTGTAAGCAGTTCAGTCTGGTTTTAGCTGTGTGTTTGTTAGAGAGTGTAGTTCTGCTGTGTGTAAGCAGTTCAGTTTGGTTTTAGCTGTGTGTTTGTTGGATAGTGTAGTGATTTTTGTATTTAGCTCAGCCAGAGTGGGTCAGGGTTCAACAGGATGGTCAGTAGACTTTGACCCATAACCATTGTCCCAAATCGGTGGATTCTGCGCTGTCTAGGAGAGCAGGTATATATATATATATATGCCATTTAGCAGACTTTTATGTACAGTCATGTTGCATACATTCTGTATGGGTGGTCCCGGGGATGTGTTACAAGCGTGCTCTACCAACTGTGTGTGTCTGTGTGTGTGTGTGTGTGTGTGTGTGTGTGTGTGTGTGTGTGTGTGTGTGTGTGTGTGTGTGTGTGTGTGTGTGTGTGTGTGTGTGTGTGTGTGTGTGTGTGTGTGTGTGTGTGTGTGTGTGTGTTTGTGTAAGAGAGAGTGCATAGGTGCGTGCAAACAGTATTCATTCCTGTGCATATAACCCTACACTGTTATGTTTTTGCTCTCATCACTCCTATTGTGACCTAGAAATCCTCTGGTCAGAGACCTGCAAAGCTATTCTTGTTATTGGGCATAGGGGGAAGACGATTATGACTCAGAATCTGATGATTATTAATATTTCAGATCATGCTTCTCACTGAATGGAAATGGGACAGGAAGCACACAGGGCCTAATCCTGGGATTACAAACAGCCCAACGTCCATAAGCTCATAACCGCTGTCTCCGTGGAGATGCAGGGTAACACCAGAAAAATCTACCAAAATACCCAGAAATCTGTAGGAGAGCAGAGCACAGTGGGAGTGCAGAGCACAACTGGCCCTGCATCAATGAACAGAGTATCACAGAGTATCGTGTGTGTGTGTGTGTGTGTGTGTGTGTGTGTGTGTGTGTGTGTGTGTGTGTGTGTGTGTGTGTGTGTGTGTGTGTGTGTGTGTGTGTGTGTGCGTGTGTGCGTGTGTGCGTGCGTGCGTGCGTGCGTGCGTGCGTGCGTGCGCAAACCTCAGTTTGCGTGTGTGTGTGTGTGTGCATTCGTGTCTCTAATGCTAATTACTTCATTGACCCCTCTGCGGATCCTCTACCGTCCCAGCCCAGCAGTAGCCAGCACTGGGAGAGGAAGTGATGTGGTTGGTCTGTGACATCAGCATATTTCATATCTCAGAGGAGTAATCAATCTCCCACGGCACAACCCTACTGAGCATGCTCTTTTTAAGGCCTGATGCTACACTCCACTCAGGTGGGGTCAATGCCAGAGATGGATATAAGCCTCCAATGCCATCTATTTGTGGCTGGACATGGGTCAGCTAGCACTTAGTTTACTGTAGTGTGTGGATCGAAAACATCATTAGTTATTAGTGATTACTTGAAAAGCAATGCTATATTATTTCCATTCATTTATCCTATTTTTGTTGGGATAAAAAGCACAAGAGAGGGCTTTAATGTCGATAGGTCACTAAGCACTGCATAGATTTGAAGACAGATGTAAGATCCTAATTTGCGCCAGTTTGCCACGGCAGGAAATTAATCCAGCCGCAACAGGAAAGTTATCCTGCAACATGGCGATCACAGTAAGATCCTACATCTGTATGAAATCCCTTTTCCCTGGTGAGGTGCTACAAAGTACTCATTATAATTTTTTTAGGGCCAACTATTGGTCGCCCCGCTGTGCGTCTGAACGTGTGGATATGAAAGCAGCTCTTCTGCGTTAAATTCCATTTGTTGGAGAGTGTAGTTCCGCTGTGTGTAAGTAGTCGATTCCGACTGTCCTACGTCCATCTCAGTAGTTGGTATTCAGATATACCTTATGAGCGAGTGTAACAGGCTTTGCAGGTGTGGTTCCCTTGTGCGTGCTGAAGGAGTGTAATTAAGATGGCGGAAACCCTCCCACTTGCTGGCCAACATTCAGTCGTGGTTGCAGTACATTTATCTTCGCCATTTTGATTCACTCTGAAAATTGCCACATTCAATTCTTTAACCCATGGTAATGGTGCAAGATTAGTGTACATAGAATATATAATAGGGACAATAGTGTACAATAGTAGTCTATACCCTTCTTTATTATCTGCACTAAACATGGAACTATATGATGACAGAGCCAAGTATTGTGCCATACATATGGTTCAAATGCTAGGGCTTATTCTGCGCTCCGCCCCATAGTAATTGAATTAGCCTAAATGTATTTTGTTCTATGTTATCGAACTGTTACTAATGAAGCTCAGCAACGACCCCATGGCTGTGACGGCGTTTAGAGGAAGCAAAGGAAGGTCAACGAAGCAATGTGATTCAATGGAATGATAATGTAGGCCATACCAACTGAAGGGAACTGACAGGAAAGTGGCAGTGTAATATTTGCTGTTATTAGGCCTACTGAAGGTCGACACTGATAGTGGCTAATATTTAACGTGATAGAAATAGGAAACAGAAAAGTTCAGGGCAGCCTATAATTAAGTCATTTGAGAGTAAAACAAGCATCATTTATGTCTACAATTCCTTTATCCAAACGGATTACTTATTGTCCAAGCTCTTATCAATAGCTCTTATTCAAGTTGTAAATTACAGTGTGTGGAGAATGGTGATATTTTGTTCCGGAAGAAATCAAGTAGGCGCTTTTTCTACTTGGAAAACTGCAGGTTCGCTTGACCTTACTCATGGTTTCCTCACGTGTAAAGGTGGTGGAATTATGAGGGAATGAAGTCCAGGTCAGAATACGGTGTAGCTGTAGAAACACCTCCGCCACGTCTTCATTTATTCATAATGGTCCTTCTGTAGCTCAGTTGGTAGAGCATGGCGCTTGTAACGCCAGGGTAGTGGGTTTGATTCCCGGGACCACCCATACGTAGAATGTATGCACACATGACTGTAAGTCGCTTTGGATAAAAGCGTCAGCTAAATGGCATATATTATTATTATTATTATTATTCCATCTCCACCCAAAACGAATAGTGGGTGAACATCACACTAATCTAATCTAAGTTCAAGGTCAGAATATGCGGAGAGTGAAAAGTGCATAAAGAGGTTCCATTTACACAGGCTTAACTCCGGTCGGAATCGGGCCCATAGGTTTTAGCTGTGTTTCTGTTTGTTAGATAGAGTAGCAATGTAAGTTCAGTGCGTTTGGGGTCAGGGGTCAATGTGTGTGTGTCATGCTCACACATCCTGACTTTTGTTTTTCCATGCAGCTTAGCTGAGTTTTTAATTATTATTATTAGTAGTAGTATTACTATTTATTACACTTCTATAGTGCTTGTCATAACAGAAAAAGTTCTCAAAGCGCTTCAAAGGTAAAACAAATCAAAAAATAAGAATAAATACACATTATGAGTAGCCTAGCAAAAGCTAGCTAGGTCAACCGATAGAGGCCAAGTCTTTGAGGGCATGTATCCTCCAAAGATGGAGAGAGACAGTTCATGGCTTGATCAGAGGAAGGTGATCAGGGATATGGTTGATGTAGATTGATTGTCTGGTGACAATCATGTAGAGGGCTACTCTGGGAACCAGCCTGAGTTGTGTAGCCACTGGCCTTCTCCTTCACAATGTATGGCACCCACTTGGGTGATGCCTCAGCAGCTCTGGGCATCAGAGAGCTCACCACATACAGTTCAGAATAGTAGCCGGTCCTCCTCACTATGAGCCCTCTGCCTCAGCACTGCATTCTTCCACTACATCTCCCATTCCTCTCAAGCCAAGCGACTGGTCAAATAATGTTCTCAAAAGAGGAGGAGCTAGCAGCCAGGTGAACCAAAAAATGCTGGTACTGTGTCCAGATGCATCATTCAAACAAAAACATTAGCCGCAGCCAAGCCAAAAAGAGTTGACCTGCCAATCAATCTGTGGGTGAAAATATACTGTGTCTGTCAAATGTTTGGACACACCATCTCATTCCAGGGTTTTTCTTTATTTTTACTATTTTCTATATTGTAGAATAATAGTGAAGAAATCAAAACTATGAAATAACACATATGGAATCATGTAGTAACCAAAAATGTGTTAAACAAATCAAAATATATTTTATATTTGAGATTCTTCAAAGTAGCCACCCTTTGTCTTGATGACAGCTTTGCACACTCTTGGCATTCTCTCAACCAGCTTCATGAGGAATGCTTTTCCAACAGTCTTGAAGGAGTTGCCACATATGCTGATCACTTTTTGGCTGCTTTTCCTTCGCTCCACAGTCCAGCTCATCCCAAACTGTCTCAGTTGGGTTGAGGTTGGGTGATTGTGGAGGCCAGGTCATCTGATGCAGCAGTCATTCACTCTCCTTGGTCAAATAGCCCTTACACAGTCTGGAGGTGTGTTTTGGGTCATTGTCCTGTTGAAAAACAAATGATTGTCCAACTAAGTGAAAACCAGATGGGCTGGCATATTGCTGCAGAATGCTGTGGTAGCCATACTGGTAGCCAAATGTGCATTGAATTCTAAATAAATCACTGACAGTGTCACCAGAAAAGCACCATCACACCTCCTCCTCCATGCTTCACGGTGGGAACCACACATGCGGAGATCATTCGTTCACCTACTCTGCGTCTCACAAAGACACGGTGGAACCAAAAATCTCAAATTTGGACTAATCAGACCAAAGGACAGATTTCCACCTTTCGAATATCCATTGCTTGTGTTTCTTGCCACAAAAAAAAGTATATTTTACTTATTGGTGTCCTTTAGTAGTGATTTCTTTACAGCAATTCAATCATGAAGGCATGATTAACACAGTCTCCTCTATACAGTTAATGATGAGATGTGTCTGTTACTTGAACTCTGTGAAGCAGTTATTTGGGCTGCAATCTGAGGTGCAGTTAACTCTAATGAACGTATCCTCTGCAGCAGAGGTAATTTTGGGTCTTCCTTTCCTGTGCCGGTCCTCATGAGAGACAGTACCATTATAGCGCTTGATGGGGTTTTTTTTCCGACTGCACTTGAAGAATCTTTCAAAGTTTTTGAAAATTTCCACATTGACTGACCTTCTTGTCTTAAAGTAATGATGGACTGTTGTTTTTCTTTGCTTATTTGAGCTGTTCTTGCCATAATACGGACTTGGTCTTTTACTAAATAGGGCTATCTTCTGTATACCACCCATACCTTGTCACAACACAACTGATTGGCTCAAATGCATTAAGAAAGACAGAAATTCCACAAATTAACTTTTAACTTCTTGCGTCGAGCCAACCCGGATCCGGGATCATGACTACAGCCTCAAGCCCATTACCATAACGCAACGTTAACTATTCATGAAAATCGCAAATGAAATTAAATGAATATGCTAGCTCTCAAGCTTATCCTTTTGTTAACAACACTGTCATCTCAGATTTTCAAAAATATGCTTCTCAACCATAGCAAACTAGCATTTAGCATTTAGCGTTAGCATTTAGCATTAGCATTTAGCGTTAGCATTAGCAGGGAACATTTTCACAAAAACCAGAAAAGACATTCAATAAATAATTTACCTTTGAAGAACTTTGGGTGTTTTCAATGAGGAGACTCTCAGTTAGATAGCAAATGTTCAGTTTTCCTGAAAGATTATTTGTGCAGGAGAAATCGGTCCGTTTTCTGCGTCATGTTTGGCTACCAAAAAAAAACGAAAATTCATTCATCCAAACGCCAAACTTTCTTCCACATTAACTCCATAATATCGACTGAAACATGGTAAACGTTATTTAGAATCAATCCTCAAGGTGTTTTTCACATATCTCTTCATGATATATCATTCCTGGAAGTCTCCTCTCTGTCTCAATCACATGAATGAATGCGAGCAGCTTGGAGATTACGCAACAATTTCAACAAAGGACACCGGGCGAACCCCTGGTAAATGTAGTCTCTTATGGCCAATCTTCCAACGATATGCCTACAAATACGTCACAATGCTGCAGACAACTTGGAGAAACGATAGAAAGGGCAGGCGAATTCGTGGGGCTTTCACAGCCATATAAGGAGACAATGAAAAACAGAGCCTCAAAAATCCTGCTCATTTCCTGTTTGAAGTTTCATCTTGGTTTCGCCTGTTGCATCAGTTCTGGGGCAGTCACAGATAATATCTTTGCAGTTTTGGAAACGTCAGAGTGTTTTCTTTCCAAAGCTGCCAATTATATGCATAGTCGAGCATCTTTTCGGGACAGAATATTGCGCTTAAAACGGGCATGTTTTTTTTATCCAATAATGACATATCACCCCCATAGGTTGAAGAGGTTAACAAGGCACACCTGTTAATAACTTCTTGATACACCCATCCCTTTAGCGGGATCATTTTCATCAACACCCGCCGAATTGCAGCGCGCAAAATTATAATTAAATTACTAAAAATATTAATTTTCATGAAATCACAAGTGCAATATAGCAAAACACAGCTTAGCTTGTTGTTAATCCACCTAGTGTGTCAGATTTCAATACAGCTTTTCGGCAAAAGCATAACAAGCGTTTATGTAAGAACATCTCTCTCATTAGACAAAATATTTCATACACTAGCAGCCAAGTAGATTGGTCAAGAAAAGCAATAGATTAAATCGCTTACCTTTGATGATCTTCGGATGTTTGCACTCACGAGACACCCAGTTACACAATAAATGTTCCTTTGTTCCATAAAGATTATTTTTATATCCAAAATACCTCCATTTGTTTGGCGCATTATGTTCAGAAATCCACAGGCTCGAGCGGTCACGACATCGCAGACGAAAATTCCAAATAATATATAATAATATAATAATATAATATATGCCATTTAGCAGACGCTTTTATCCAAAGCGACTTACAGTCATGTGTGCATACATTCTACGTATGGGTGGTCCCGGGGATCGAACCCACTACCCTGGCGTTACAAGCGCCATGCTCTACCAAGCTCTACCAACTGAGCTATTTGGATAGTCCGTAATATCCTCAGAAACATGTCAAACGTTTTTTATAATCAATCCTCAGGTTGTTTTTAAAATATAGAATTGATAATATATCAACCTGGACTGTCGCTTTGTCAATAGGAGAGGGAGAGACAATAGCTGCCCCACTCGGTTGCGCAAGCAAAACTCTGCGAACACCGAGCTATCCACTGATGCGATGTTATCTTTCTCGCTCATTTTTCAAAATAGAGCCTGAAACTATGTCTAAAGACTGTTGACACGTTGAGGAAGCCATATGAAAAGGAATCTGGTTGATATCCCTTTAAATGGAGGCAAGGCATCCAACAGAGTGCTTTCAGGAAAAACAGGACTTCCTGGTTTGATTTTCCTCAGGTTTTCGCCAGCAATATCAGTTCTGTTACACTCACAGACAATATTGTGACAGTTTTGGACATTTTTGAGTGTTTTCTATCCTAATCTGACAATTATATGCATATTCTAGTTTCTGGGCCTGAGAAATAGGCAGTTTCAAATGGGTACGTTTTTTAGCCAAAAACGAAAATTCTGCCCCCTACACTCAAGAAGTTAATTGAAATGCCGGTGACATGCAGGTGTCTATCTCATGAAACTGTTTGAGAGAATGCCAAGAGTGTGCAAAGCTGTCATAAAGTGGCTACTTTGAAGAATGTCAAATATAAAATACATTTTGATTTATTTAACACTTTTTTGGTTACTACATGATTCCATATGTGTTATTTCATAGTTTTGATCTCTTCACTATTATTCTACAATGTAGAAAACAGTAAAAATAAAGAAAAACCCTTGAATGAGTAGGCGTGTCCAAACATTTGACTGGTACTGTATATAAATATATATTCAATAAAGACTCAATGTTATCAAAAACAAAACAGCTGATTAAAAACAACACTTCAAAATAACAAAATGTGTACATAATGTATTGATAGGAGCACTACTTAGTCTGCCAATAGGGCGTCATGGCAACTGTATGGGCTACTGGTGCTGTAAGCTATTCAATATCGCCTGAAAAATACACTTCACTTCCAGATATTCACGTTCATGGTTGTTATTAGTTCAGATTTGATTATTGGATTCGTGCTTTCTGGAACTTGCATTATACACTCTATCCGCTGGGTTTTGAAGGCACTTGAATGTTGCCTTTTTCACCACTTGTCGTCACTGTTGACCGTTAGTGTGAGAAATGTTCACCTATCTTGGTCCCTCCCGGTTTCAGAGGGTGAGGAGATATTTTGTGGCTTTGTTACAGAGACACAGGGCGTGAGAGAGACTAGTCGGAGAATAGATCAGTCTGTTTATACCGTCTATAAATGTAGTCGGATTTGACAAATACCTTGTTCAAAACCTTGATTTTTTTTTAACATAATTTCATCTCTTTGGATCTATGCTTGGCACACCTTCGATGCAAATATGTCTTTACCGAATAGAAGGAGCTCTATTGTGACGTTTTTAGTGCTTGTGCTGCTGGAGTGTTACTGGGAAGCGGTGTCCGGGCAGCTCTCCTACTCCGTCTCAGAGGAGGTAAACCCGGGGACTTCCGTGGGAAATATCGCTAAGGATCTAAACCTCAATGTCCAGGATTTGGAGTCTCGTGTGTTTCAGATTGTCACCGGATCCAAGAGAAAGTATTTCGCGGTAAATCTAAAGACGGGTGTTCTCTATGTGAATGAGAGAATAGACAGGGAGGAGCTCTGTGCAAATGCTCCTAAATGTACAGTCAGTGTAGAGGCCGTTATCAACAATCCGTTGAAGCTTTACCGTGTAGAAATTCATATTTTAGATACAAATGATAATGCACCGACTTTCACTGCTAAATCACAAAGTATAGACATTGCAGAGAGCACGTTGTCTGGGGTTAGATTCCCCCTACTATCGGCCTATGATGCTGATGTGGGGAAGAACGGTATCAATACATACAAGCTTAGTTCTAATGAACATTTTTCCTTAGCGGTGCATAAAGGAGGAGGTAGTGTGTCTGCTGAGTTAGTGCTGCAGAAAGCTTTAGACCGAGAGAAACAGCCTGTGATCCAGCTCACACTGACCGCTGTAGATGGAGGAAATCCTCCGAAGTCTTGTACTTCAGACATAATAATTAATGTGCTGGATAATAATGACAACACCCCGGTGTTTACAAAATCGTTGTATAAGACTCTAATTTTGGAAAATGTTCCGATTGGGACAAAATTATTAACTCTTAACGCGACAGACGCCGATGAAGGAACGAACAGCGAGATAATATATTCTCTGAGCAAAAAAGATCAGGACCATATTTTAGATGTTTTCTACATTGACCCAAATACAGGGACAATAACAGTTCAAGGCGAAATAGATTTTGAGGAACACCCTGCCTTTGAGATCCGTGCCCAGGCGAGTGACAGAGGCCAGCCCCCGATGGCATCTCATTGTAAAATATTGGTAGATGTCGTGGACCTCAACGACAATGCCCCTGAGATCACTGTGACGTCACTCTTACACAAAGTGAAGGAGGATGCGAAGGTTGGCACTGCCATTGCTCTCGTGTCTATTCTCGATAAAGATGGTGGCAAAAACGGAGTGGTTCATTGTAAGGTTGAGAATGAGGTCCCTTTTAAGTTAGAAACAAACTATAACAATTATTATTCTTTAGTGGTCGATGGGCCTCTTGACAGAGAGAGTGATTCTCATTACAATGTCAACATAATAGCTACGGATGATGGGACCCCGCCTCTCTTCAGCACCAGCGTTATTACTGTGCACGTTTCTGATGTGAATGACAACGCTCCTCATTTCTCAGAACCCGTGATTAATGTTTATGTGAAAGAGAACAGTCAAATAGGAGAGATAATCACAACAGTGTCTGCAGTTGATGTTGACGTCAATGAAAATGCCCATGTGACCTACTCATTCTTAGAGAGTAACAGCAACTCAGTGCTGCTGTCTACAATGGTCAATATAAACTCAGATACAGGAGATATAGTCAGCCTGCAGTCTTTTAACTATGAGGAGATACAAACTGTCCATTTTAAAGTTCAGGCCACAGACTCGGGTGTTCCTCCGCTCAACAGCAACGTGACTGTGAACGTTTTTATTCTGGATGAGAATGACAACAGTCCTGGGATTCTCGCGCCCTATTCTGATCACGGCTCCGTTAACTCTGAGAACATTCCCTATTCTGCTGAAGCGGGCTACTTTGTGGCCAAGATCAGGGCTGTAGACTCCGACTCTGGTTACAATGCGCTGCTTTCTTATCACATTTCTGAGCCCAAGGGAACCAACCTCTTCCGAATCGGAACCAGCACAGGGGAGCTAAGGACTAAGAGGCGAATGAGTGACAATGACCTGAAAGCTCACCCGTTGGTCGTGGTGGTGTCTGATAACGGAGAACCCTCACTGTCAGCGACTGTGTCTATTGATGTAGTGGTGGTTGAAAGTACAGGTGAAATCCAGACTGAATACAGAAACGTACCAAGAAAGGAGGAAAGCTTCTCTGATTTAAACCTGTATTTGCTGATCGCCATTGCCTCGGTGTCAGTGATATTTTTATTGAGCTTGTTCATTTTAATAGCTGTAAAATGCCACAGGACAGACGACAGTTTCAAAAGGTACAGCGCCCCAATGATCACCACACACCCTGACGGGAGCTGGTCTTACTCTAAATCTACTCAGCAGTATGACGTGTGTTTCAGTTCAGACACACTGAAGAGTGACGTAGTGGTTTTTCCCGCGCCGTATCCACCTGCAGATGCAGAACTGATTAGTATTAATGGAAATGACACGTTTGACAGGACTCAAACATTTCCCAACAAAGAGAAGGTAAGAAATTAAGTTTTCAGTTGTACCAGAAATGTGTTTTTCTCCTATCCTTAAAATACAAATTTGCTTTGATGTGCTTCTCATTGTGTTTGGATGATGTAGTCTATTGATTCGCTGTCTCAATGAAATTATTTGTTTGAAATAGACAACATCTTACTGCCTTCACAAGTTGAAATAAACTCCTTGCTTTTCGCTCGCTGTCAAGAGAAACATACGTGCTCTGTCCAAGGTGCTGAAACATATTACGGTCTTTCACTGCCTGTTTTTGCCAGTTGTTTGAACTAATATCGTGGATGCGCTTTTTTTTTTTTTTGCCTTTACTCCATTTACAACTTTTCATATGAAGAAGAACATGGCCTACATGTGCTCAGATATTATGGTCTTCATTCAGATTTAGTGTGTGTGTGTCATGGCGTGTAGGCAACAAAAATTAAAACGGAGTTAGTGTAAGCTCATACATTCCCCACGTGGCGTCACTGTTGACCGTGGCATTGAGATATTGTATTTTGTGTCTTGAGGCCCCTCCCCGTTTCACAGGGTGAGGACATTTCTCGGGGCTTTGTTACAAAGAGACGCAGGATGAGAGAGAGAGAGACAGAGACTGGTCGGAAGCCACATCAGTGTTAACCGTGTAAAAATTCTGGATTGGAAACATATTTCTCGAAGCTTTGATTGTTTGACAGATATTCGTATCTTTGGATCTATGCTTGGCTCACCTTCGATGGAATTATGTCTTTACCGAATAGGAGATATGTTGTGACGTATTCAGTGCTTTTGCTGTTGGAGTGTTTTTTCTGGGAAGCGGTGTCCGGGCAGCTCTCCTACTCCGTCTCAGAGGAGGTAAACCCGGGGACTTCTGTGGGAAATATCGCTACGGATCTAAACCTCAATGTCCAGGATTTGGAGTCTCGTATGTTTCAGATTGTCACCGGGTCCAAGAGAAAGTATTTCGAGGTAAATCTAAAGACTGGTGTTCTCTATGTGAATGAGAGAATAGACAGAGAGGAGCTATGTGCGAAGGCTCCGAAATGTACTGTCAGTGTAGAAGCTATTATCAACAATCCTTTGAAACTCTACCGTATAGAAATTAACATTTTAGATGTTAATGATAATGCCCCATCTTTCAGTGCTAAATCACAAAGTAAAGACATTGCAGAGAACGCATTGCCTGGGGTTAGATTCCCCCTACTATCGGCCTACGATGCTGATGTGGGGAAGAACGGTATCAATACATACAAGCTTAGTTCTAATGAATATTTTTCCTTAGCGGTTCATAAAGGAGATCGTGTGTCTGCTGAGTTAGTGCTGCAGAAAGCTTTAGACCGAGAGAAACAGCCTGTGATCCAGCTCACACTGACCGCTGTAGATGGAGGAAATCCTCCGAAGTCTGGTACTTCAGACATAATAATTAATGTGCTGGATACTAATGACAACACACCGGTGTTTACAAAATCGTTGTATAAGACTCGAATTTTTGAAAATGTGCCGCTTGGGACAACATTATTAACTCTTAACGCGACAGACCCAGATGAAGGAACGAACAGTGACATTGTATATACTCTGAACAATGAAGATCAGGACCATGTACTAGATGTTTTCCATCTTGACCCAAATACAGGGACTTTAACAATTAAAGGCAATATAGATTTTGAGGAACACCCTGCCTTTGAGATCCGTGCCCAGGCGAGTGACAGAGGCCAGCCCCCAATGGCAGCACACTGTAAAGTATTGGTAGAAGTGGTTGACCTCAACGACAATGCCCCTGAGATCACTGTGACGTCACTCTTAGACACAGTGAAAGAGGACGCCAAGGTTGGCACTGCAATTGCTCTCGTGTCAGTCCTCGATAACGATGGTGGGGAAAATGGAGTTGTCCGTTGTGAGGTTAAGAATAAGGTCCCTTTTAAATTGGAGACAAACTATAACAACTATTATTCGTTAGTTGTAGATGGGCCTCTTGACAGAGAGAGTGATTCTCATTATAATGTCACCATCACAGCTACGGATGCAGGGACCCCGCCTCTCTCCAGCAGCCGTGTTATTACTGTTAACCTTTATGACGTGAATGACAACGCTCCTCGCTTCTCAGAACCCGTGATTAATGTTTATGTGAAAGAGAACCGTCCGGTAGGTGGGATAATCACAACAGTGTCTGCAGTTGATGTTGACGTCAATGAAAATAGTCAGGTGACCTACTCATTCTTAGAGAGTAAAAGCAGCTCAGTACCGCTGTCTACAATGGTCAATATAAACTCAGTGACAGGAGATATAGTCAGTCTGCAGTCTTTTAACTACGAGGAGATAAAAACCTTCCAGTTTAAAGTTCAGGCCACAGACTCTGGTGTTCCTCCTCTCAGCAGCAACGTGACTGTGAATGTTTTTATTCTGGATGAGAATGACAACAGTCCTGGGATTCTCGCGCCCTATTCTGATCACGGCTCCGTTAACACTGAGAACATTCCCTATTCTGCTGAAGCGGGCTACTTTGTGGCCAAGATCAGGGCTGTAGACTCCGACTCTGGTTACAATGCACTGCTTTCTTATCACATCTCTGAGCCCAAGGGAACCAACCTCTTCCGAATCGGAACCAGCACCGGGGAGCTAAGGACTAAGAGGCGAATGAGTGACAATGACTTGAAAACACACCCGTTGGTCGTGTTGGTTTCTGATAACGGAGAACCCTCACTGTCAGCGACTGTGTCTATTGATGTAGTGGTGGTTGAAAGTACAGGTGAAATCCAGACTGAATCCAGAAACGTACCAAGAAAGGAGGAAAGCTTCTCTGATTTAAACTTGTATTTGCTGATCGCCATTGCCTCGGTGTCAGTGATATTTTTATTGAGCCTGTTCAGTTTAATAGCGGTAAAATGCTTACGGACAGACGACAGTTTTAAAAGATACAGCGCCCCAATGATCACCACACACCCTGACGGGAGCTGGTCTTACTCTAAATCTACTCAGCAGTATGACGTGTGTTTCAGCTCAGACACACTGAAGAGTGACGTAGTGGTTTTCCCCCCACCATTTCCGCCTGCAGATGCAGAACTGATCAGTATTAATGGAAATGACACGTTTAACAGGACTCAAACATTACCCAACAAAGACGAGGTAAGGAACATAGTTTTCACTTAACCCAGAAATCAATTAGTCTCATATCCTTCAATTATACTTTTTTTTCTGTCTTTTTTGTACTTCTTAATGTCTTTGTATGACGTTGACCTTTCTTTCTCATTTGAATGTTCAATGAAATAATATATATCTTGCTGCCTGTAAAAGTTCAAATGTTTTACTGTTCTCGCGCTGTGAAGTGAAGCACACGGGTGCTGTCTATGGTGCTGAAAATCATCAAAGTCTTCGGCTGCGTGATTTTGCCAGTTATTTGAAGTAATGTTGTGAATACGTTTTTTTGCTATAATTAGCAGACATTTTAGCAGAAATGTTCATATGAAATAGCACATAAATGTGTCGTCGTCATGCTTATATTGTGTTTGGATGGGTGTCATTGTGATATTCGGAGTTGGTGTATGCTTGTGCATTCACCACCTGGCGTCACTATTGACCATGGCATTAAGATATTATATTCGAGTCTCGAGGCCCCTCCCAGATTCAGAGGGTGGCAAGACTTTTCAGCTCTTTGTTACAAAGAGACCCAGGACGAGAGAGAAACGGAGTGGTCGGAAGCCACATCAGCGTTTACCGTAAAAAATATTCAGCTGGATTTGAAACATCATTTTTCGATGCTTGGATTAATTGACGCATAATCGTTTTTTTTGGATCTATGCTCGGCTCACGTTCGATAAAATGATGTCTTTGTCGAATAGAAGGAGCTCTATTGTGACGTATTTAGTGCTTGTGCTGCTGGAGTGTTACTGGGAAGCGGTGTCCGGGCAGCTCTCCTACTCCGTCTCAGAGGAGGTAAACCCGGGAACTTCCGTGGGAAATATCGCTAAGGATCTAAACCTCAATGTCCTGGAGTTGGAATCGCGTATGTTTCAGATTATCACCGGGTCCAAGATAAAGTATTTCGAGGTAAATCTAAAGACTGGTGTTCTCTATGTGAATGAGAGAATAGACAGAGAGGAGCTCTGTTCGAAGTCTTCGAAATGTACAGTCAGCGTAGAGGCCGTTATAAACAATCCGTTGATGCTTTACCGTCTAGAAATGAACATTTTAGACGTTAATGATAATGATCCGTCTTTTAGAATACATTCTCAAACTTTAGACATTGCTGAGAGCACATTACCTGGACTTAGATTCGCTCTGTCGGAGGCCTCTGATGCTGATGTGGGTAAGAATGCTGTAAGCACATACAAGCTTAGTCCGAATGAATACTTCTCGCTTGATACACACAAAGGGGGAGGTAGTGTGTCTGCTGAGTTAGTGCTGCAGAAAGCTTTAGACCGAGAGAAACAGCCAGTGATAAAGCTCACACTGACCGCTGTCGATGGAGGAAACCCTCCGAAGTCTGGTATGTCACAGATTATTGTTCATGTTTTGGATAACAATGATAACGCTCCAGTTTTTAGTAATTCATTATACAAGACCCGAATTTTGGAAAATGTGCCCCTCGGCACAACGATCATCACCTTAAATGCCACCGATGTCGATGAAGGTACAAATAGTGAAATTGTGTACTCTCTTAGGAGCAAGGAACAGGACCATTTCTTAGATATCTTTCAAATAGACTCTAAAACAGGTATCATTACAGTTAAAGGGAATATTGACTTCGAGGAAATACCTGCGTTTGAGATCCGTGCCCAGGCGAGTGACAGAGGCCAGCCCCCGATGGCAGCGCACTGTAAAGTGTTGGTGGAAGTGGTGGACCTCAACGACAATGCCCCTGAGATCACGGTGACGTCACTCTTAGACACAGTGAAAGAGGACGCCAAGGTTGGCACTGCAATTGCTCTCGTGTCAGTCCTCGATAAAGATGGTGGAAAAAATGGTGTTGTCCATTGTGAGGTTAAGAATAAGGTCCCTTTTAAATTGGAGACAAACTATAAAAACTATTATTCGTTAGTTGTAGATGGGCCTCTTGATAGAGAGACGGCTTCTCAGTATAATGTCACCATCACAGCTACGGATGAAGGGACCCCGCCTCTCTCCAGCACCAGCGTTGTTACTGTACACGTTGCTGATGTGAATGACAACGCTCCTGGCTTCTCAGAAACAGTGATTAACGTTTATGTTAAAGAGAACAGTCCGATAGGCGAGCTAATCAAAACAGTGTCTGCAGTTGA
The DNA here is from genome assembly GCF_023373465.1 of Oncorhynchus keta. Lineage (NCBI taxonomy): Eukaryota > Metazoa > Chordata > Actinopteri > Salmoniformes > Salmonidae > Oncorhynchus > Oncorhynchus keta. Next base: position 48,886,249 of record NC_068424.1, on the reverse strand, counting down.
TGCTGACGTCAGTGAAAATAGTCATGTGACCTACTCATTCTTAGAGAGTAACAGTAACTCACTACCGCTGTCTACAATGGTCAATATAAATTCAGATACTGGAGATATAGTCAGCCTGCTGTCTTTTAACTATGAGGAGATAAAAACTTTCAATTTTAAAGTTCAGGCCTCAGACTCCGGTGTTCCTCCTCTCAGCAGCAACGTGACTGTGAACGTTTTTATTCTGGATGAGAATGACAACAGTCCTGGGATTCTCGCGCCCTATTCTGATCACGGCTCCGTTAACTCTGAGAACATTCCCTATTCTGCTGAAGCAGGCTACTTTGTGGCCAAGATCAGGGCTGTAGACTCCGACTCTGGCTACAATGCGCTGCTTTCTTATCACATCTCTGAGCCCAAGGGAACCAACCTCTTCCGAATCGGAACCAGCACTGGGGAACTAAGGACTAAGAGGCGAATGAGTGACAATGACCTGAAAACTCACCCGTTGGTCGTGTTGGTTTCTGATAACGGAGAACCCTCACTGTCAGCGACTGTGTCTATTGATGTAGCGGTGGTTGAAAGTACAGGTGAAATCCAGACTCAATACAGAAACGTACCAAGAAAGGAAGAAAGCTTCTCTGATTTAAACTTGTATTTGCTGATCGCCATTGCCTCGGTGTCAGTGATATTTTTATTGAGCCTGATCAGTTTAATAGCTGTAAAATGCCACAGGACAGACGACAGTTTCAAAAAGTACAGCGCCCCTATGATCACCACACACCCTGACGGGAGCTGGTCTTACTCCAAATCTACTCAGCAGTATGACGTGTGTTTCAGCTCAGACACACTGAAGAGTGACGTAGTGGTTTTTCCCGCGCCGTATCCACCTGCAGATGCAGAACTTATCAGTATTAACGGCAACGAAACGTTTAACAGGAATCAGACATTACCCAACAAAGAGAAGGTAAGAAATACCGTTTTTTTCTAAACATAGTAATAATTTTCTATTCTTTACTGAACATGTTTTCCTTGTTTCATGCTTCTCAATGTTTTGATGACGTTGACATTTACTTCACTGTCTCATCTGAATGTTCAGTGAAATAACGGACTTCTTAATTACTTTATAAGTTTTAAATACGGCTTGGTTTTTACCCGCTGTAAATTCAAACTTTGGTGCTCTGTCCATGGTGCTGAAAGCCATCTTGCTCAAACATTGGTTGTTTACTTGAGCGAATAGCTTTTTTGTCGTTTTGTAGGCCTGTATTTTGTAGACCCTGACATGTAGTGCAGAACTTAAATTAAGTTATCGGATATATTATTGTTCAAATGCACAGGTTTTGCCTTTGTGTCGTAGAATAATGTGATTTTCTGAATAATTATTGTAAGCTCGTTCCGGTGCCACGTGGCGTCACTATTGACCGTGGCTTTGAGATTTTATGTGAGTCTCTAGGCTCCTCCCAGCATCAGATGGTGAGGAGATTTCTCGGGGCTTTGTTACAAAGAGAGGAATAAAGAGAGAGATGCTGCTGTCGGAGGCGACATGGTGTTTACCGTGTAGAAATTCGATTTGATTAATATATTGTTTTATGCTTTGATTAATTGAAGGATACTCATCTCTTTTGATCTATGCGTGGCTCTCATTCGATGGAATTATGTCTTTACCGAATAGAAGGAGCTCTATTGTGACGTATTTGGTGTTTGTGCTGCTGGAGTGTTACTGGGAAGCGGTGTCCGGGCAGCTCTCCTACTCCGTCTCAGAGGAGGTAAACCCGGGGATTTCCGTGGGAAATATCGCTAAGGATCTAAACCTCAATGTCCTGGAGTTGGAGTCGCGTCTGTTTCAGATTGTCACCGGGTCCAAGAGAAAGTATTTCGAGGTAAATCTAAAGACTGGTGTTCTCTATGTGAATGAGAGAATCGACAGAGAGCAGCTCTGTGCAGAGGATCTAACATGTACAGTCCGTGTAGAGGCTGTTATCAGCAATCCGTTGAAGCTTTATCGAATAGAAATAAATATTCTAGATGTTAATGATAATTCCCCGTCTTTTCCTACGAGGTCCCAACATATCAATATAACAGAAAACACATTAACCGGTGCTAAATTCCCCCTAAAATCCTCTCATGATGCGGATGTTGGTAAGAATACCGTTAGTACATACAAGCTTAGTCACAATGAATATTTTTCTCTCGCTACACACAAAGGAGGAGAGAGTGTGTCTGCTGAGTTAGTGCTGCAGAAAGCTTTAGACCGAGAGAAACAGCCTGTGATCCAGCTCACACTGACCGCTGTAGATGGGGGAAATCCACCGAAGTCTGGTAGTATGGCTGTTATAGTTAATGTGTTAGACATAAACGACAACCCACCAGTTTTCAGTAAATCGCTGTACAAAGCCAGTGTTTATGAAAACGTACCGATTGGAAACTCAATAATAACACTAAATGCTACTGATTTAGATGCAGGACCAAATGGTGAAGTGTTTTTTTCATTTAGCGAGTTTGGAAAAGGCAACTTTGCTGATATTTTTGTAGTAGACACAAAAACGGGGACTGTTACAAACAAAAGAAAAATAGATTTTGAAGAAAACAAAGCTTTTGAAATCCGTCTTCAAGCAAATGATGGGGCCAATCCTCCGATGACATCTCACTCCAAATTGTTGATTGAAGTACTAGACATAAACGATAATGCCCCTGAGATATCAGTAACGTCACTCTTAGACACAGTAAAAGAGGACGCTAAGGTTGGCACTGCAATTGCTCTCGTGTCAGTCCTCGACAAAGACGGTGGCATAAATGGGTTGGTACATTGTGAGGTTAAGAATAAAGTCCCTTTTAAATTGGAGACAAACTATAAAAACTATTTTTCATTAGTAGTAAATGGTCCTCTAGACAGAGAGAGCGCGTCTCATTACAATGTTACCATCGCAGCTACGGATGGAGGGACCCCGCCTCTCTCCAGCACCAGCGTTATTACTGTACACGTTGCTGATGTGAATGACAACGCTCCTCGCTTCTCAGAACCAGTGATGAACGTTTATGTTAAAGAGAACAGTCCGATAGGAGAAGTCATTAAAACCGTGTCTGCAGTTGATGCTGACGTCAATGAAAATAGTCATGTGACCTTCTCATTCTCAGAGAGTAAAAACAACTCAGTACCGCTGTCTACAATGGTCAATATAAACTCAGTCACTGGAGATATAGTCAGTCTGCAGTCTTTTAACTACGAGGAGATAAAAACTTTCCAGTTTAAAGTTCAGGCCACAGACTCTGGTGTTCCTCCTCTCAGCAGCAACGTGACTGTGAACGTTTTTATCCTGGATGAGAATGACAACAGTCCTGGGATTCTCGCGCCCTATTCTGATCACGGCTCCGTTAACACTGAGAACATTCCCTATTCTGCTGAAGCGGGCTACTTTGTGGCCAAGATCAGGGCTGTAGACTCCGACTCTGGTTACAATGCGCTGCTTTCTTATCACATCTCTGAGCCCAAGGGAACCAACCTCTTCCGAATCGGAACCAGCACCGGGGAACTAAGGACTAAGAGGCGAATGAGTGACAATGACCTGAAAGCTCACCCGTTGGTCGTGGTGGTGTCTGATAACGGAGAACCCTCACTGTCAGCGACTGTGTCTATTGATGTAGTGGTGGTTGAAAGTACAGGTGAAACCCAGACTCAATACAGAAACGTACCAAGAAAGGACGAGAGCTTCTCTGATTTAAACTTGTATTTGCTGATCGCCATTGCCTCGGTGTCAGTGATATTTTTATTGAGCCTGATCAGTTTAATAGCTGTAAAATGCTTCAGGACAGACGACAGTTTCAAAAGGTACAGCGCCCCAATGATCACCACACACCCTGACGGGAGCTGGTCTTACTCCAAATCTACTCAGCAGTATGACGTGTGTTTCAGCTCAGACACACTGAAGAGTGACGTAGTGGTTTTCCCCGCACCGTATCCACCTGCAGATGCAGAACTGATCAGTATTAATGGAAATGACACGTTTAACAGGACTCAAACATTACCCAGCATTGACAAGGTAAGACATCATGTTTTCAATTAGCACATAAATATTCTGTTCTCCTGTCATTTACTGAGCATTTACTCTGCTTTGTTGTGCTTTTTAAGGTATTTTGATGGTGTTGTCGTTTGCTCTTTAATGTACGTTTAACTGCCTATGTAAGTTGTAAAAATTGTGTGTTCTTTACCCGTTGTAAATATAAATGTCCGTGTGCTGTCCATGGTGCTGAAACGGATAATGGTATTTTTCTTGGTGTTTGAGCTAATGAGGTGATTGCGCTTAGTACATTTATTAGAGCTACTCATATTAACTTACACTTGTAATGAGATATTATGATCACCAGCCTTGGCTTGTGTCTGGGTTTTCTGAAATGTAATGTAATTTGATAATCTAAACTCATACATTGTTGCGTAAATGCCCCACTTGGCGTCACTGTTGACCGTGGCAATGAGATATTGTTTTTGGTGTCTCGAGGCCACTCCCAGTTTCAGAGGGTGAGAACATTTCTCGGGGCTTTGTTACAAAGAGACGCAGGGTGAGTGAGAGAAAGAGACAGAGACTGGTCGGAGGCAAAATCAATGTTTACCGTGTAAAAAATCTGGATTGGAAACATATTTCTCGAAGCTTTGATTGTTTGACAAATATTCGTATCTTTGGATCTATGCTTAGCTCACCTTCGATGGAAATATGTCTTTACCGAATAGAAGGAGATATTTTGTGACGTATTTAGTGGTTGTGCTGCTGGAGTGTTACTGGGAAGAGGTGTCCGGGCAGCTCTCCTACTCCGTCTCAGAGGAGGTAAACCCGGGGACTTCCGTGGGAAATATCGCTAAGGATCTAAACCTCAATGTCCAGGATTTGGAGCCGCGTATGTTTCAGATTATCACCGGGTCCAAGAGAAAGTATTTCGAGGTAAATCTAAAGACTGGTGTTCTCTATGTGAATGAGAGAATCGACAGGGAGGAGCTCTGTGCAAATGCTCCTAAATGTACAGTCAGTGTAGAGGCCGTTATCAACAATCCGTTGAAACTCTACCGTGTAGAAATGAATATTTTAGATGTTAATGACAATGCTCCATCTTTCCGAGCGAAATCACAAACTATAGACATTGCTGAAAACACTTTTCCAGGGGTACGATTTCCATTGTTAGACGCATCTGATGTAGATGTTGGAAAGAATGCTCTCAATACATACAAACTGGGCCATAGCCAGCATTTTTCCTTAGCGGTGCACAAAGGGGGTGAGAGTGTGTCTGCTGAGTTAGTGCTGCAGAAAGCTTTAGACCGAGAGAAACAGCCTGTGATCCAGCTCACACTGACCGCTTTAGATGGTGGAAATCCAGCAAGGTCAGGCACATTGGAAGTAATAGTTCATGTTCTGGATATAAATGATAACGCTCCAGTTTTCACCACGTCTTTGTACAAGACACGTATGATTGAAAATGCACCAATAGGAACGACGGTCATAACTTTAAATGCGACAGACTTTGATGAGGGTACGAATAGTCACCTTGTTTATTCTATCAGCAAAAATGAGAAGGATCATATCCTCCAGATGTTCGATATTGAGCCAAAAACGGGGATAATCACAGTTAAAGGTCAAATTGACTATGAAGAACATACTGCATTTGAGATCCGTGCCCAGGCGAGTGACAGAGGGCAGCCCCCGATGGCATCTCATTGTAAAATATTGGTAGAAGTGGTGGACCTCAACGACAATGCCCCTGAGATCACTGTGACGTCACTCTTAGACACAGTGAAAGAGGACGCTAAGGTTGGCACTGCAATTGCTCTCGTGTCAGTCCTCGATAAAGATGGTGGCAAAAATGGGTTGGTACATTGCGAGGTTAAGAATAAAGTCCCCTTTAAATTAGAGATGAACTATAAAAATTATTACTCTTTAGTAGTCGATGGGCATCTTGACAGAGAGAGGGCTTCTCAGTACAATGTCAACATCATAGCTACGGATGATGGGACCCCGCCTCTCTTCAGCACCAGCGTTATTACTGTGCACGTTTCTGATGTGAATGACAACGCTCCTCGCTTCTCAGAACCAGTGATTAATGTTTATGTTAAAGAGAACAGTCCGATTGGAGATGAAATTAAAACCGTGTCTGCAGTTGATGTTGACGTCAATGAAAATAGTCATGTGACCTACTCATTCTTAGAGAGTAAAAACAAGTCAGTACCACTGTCTACAATGGTCAATATAAACTCAGTCACTGGACATATAGTCAGCCTGCAGTCTTTTAACTATGAGGAGATAAAAACATTCCAGTTCAAAGTTCAGGCCACAGACTCTGGTGTTCCTCCTCTCAGCAGCAACGTGACTGTGAACGTTTTTATTCTGGATGAGAATGACAACAGTCCTGGGATTCTCGCGCCCTATTCTGAGCACGGCTCCGTTAACACTGAGAACATTCCCTATTCTGCTGAAGCGGGCTACTTTGTGGCCAAGATCAGGGCTGTGGACTCCGACTCTGGTTACAATGCGCTGCTTTCTTATCACATCTCTGAGCCCAAGGGAACCAACCTCTTCCGAATCGGAACCAGCACCGGGGAACTAAGGACTAAGAGGAGAATGAGTGACAATGACTTGAAAACACACCCGTTGGTCGTGTTGATTTCTGATAACGGAGAACCCTCACTGTCAGCGACTGTGTCTATTGATGTAGTGGTGGTTGAAAGTACCATTGAAATCCAGACTCAATACAGAAACGTACCAAGAAAGGAGGAGAGCTTCTCTGATTTAAACTTGTATTTGCTGATCGCCATTGCCTCAGTGTCAGTGATATTTTTATTGAGCCTGATCAGTTTAATAGCTGTAAAATGCTTCAGGACAGACGACAGTTTCAAAAGGTACAGCGCCCCAATGATCACCACACACCCTGACGGGAGCTGGTCTTACTCTAAATCTACTCAGCAGTATGACGTGTGTTTCAGCTCAGACACAATGAAGAGTGACGTTGTAGTTTTTCCCGCACCGTATCCACCTGCAGATGCAGAACTGATCAGTATTAATGGAAATGACACGTTTGACAGGACTCAGACATTACCCAACAAAGAGAAGGTAAGAAATAAATGTTTTATTTCACACAGAAATCAGATTCCATCCATCCCTTTGCCAAAAATGTGTATGCTTTGGCGTGCTTCCCATTGTCTATCGATGACAGCGTTTTTGAATAATCAGTTAAATAATTGGGATCTTACTGCTTCAACAAGTTGCAAAAATGTTCACTATCCGCTCCCTACACTATCCGCTCCCTATCTAGAGGATCATGTGTCCGCTGTCCATGGTGCTGAAACCCACCCGTTTTTGTCCTGTCCTCTTTTGCCAGGTTTCTTAGCCAAAAGAGGTTTTTGCTTGCTTTTGTATGTTTAGCAGACCTTGCTATAGTAAACAAAACTTACACAAGAGCATAGATATACACTGAACAAAAATATAAACGCAAAAGGTAAAGTGTTGGTCTCATGTTTCATGAGCTGAAACAAAAGATCCCAGTAATGTTCCATATGCACAAAAAGCTTATTTCTCAAAAATGTTGTGCACAACTTTGTTTACGTCCTTGTTAGTAAGCATTTCTCCATTGTCAAGATAATCGATCCACCTGACACGTGTGGCATTACAAGATGCTGATTAAACGGCATTATCATTACATAGGTGCACCTTGTGCTGGGGACAACAAAAGGCCACTTTAAAATGTGCAATTTTGTCACACAGCACAATGCCACATACATCTTAAGTTGTGAGGGAACTTGCAATTGGCATGCTGACTACAGGAATGTCCACCACATCTGTCTTCAGAGAATTAAATGTTAATTTCTCTACCATAAACTGCCTTCAATGTCATTTTAGAGAATTTGGCAGTAGGTCCAACTGGCCTCACAGGACCTCCACTTCTGGCTTCTTCACTTTCATGGTCGTCTGGTTAGTGTGTGGTGGTGGTGGTGGTGGGGGTGAGGAGTTCTTTTGGCTCGGCCTAGCTCCCCAGTGGGTGGGCTTGGCTGCGAAGTGAGTTGGCCTATGCTCTCCATGGCTGCAGGCTGCACCCCTGTCCGGTCATGTGAAATCCATAGATTAGGTCTTAATGAATTTATTTCAATTGACTGATTTCCTGATATGAACTGTAAATCAGCAACATCTTTGACATTGTTGCATGTTGCGTTTATATTTTTGTTCATAATTGTATTGTCATCATGCTTAGCTTGTGTCTGAGTGTCATGTCATTTTATGTGATTTTCTGAAGCTCGTACATTTACCACTTGACGTCACTGTTGACCGTGGCATTGAGATATTATATTTGGTCTCGAGGCCCCTCCCAGTTTCAGAGGGAGAAGTGATTTCTCGGGGCTTTGTTACAAAGAGATGCAGGACGAGAGGGAGACTGGTCGAAGCGGAGTACACATAGGTGTAAATAATAAGCTGAATTTGATACGTATATTTTTGGATGCTTTGATTGTTTGACGGATATTATTCTCGTCGGGTCTATGATCAGCTCACTTTCGATGGAATTATGTCTTTACTGAATAGAAGGATATCTATTGTGACGTATTTTGTTATTGTGCTGCTCGAGTGTTACTGGGAAGCGGTGTCCGGGCAGCTCTCCTACTCCGTCTCAGAGGAGGTAAACCCGGGGACTTCCGTGGGAAATATCGCTAAGGATCTAAACCTCAATGTCCAGGATTTGGAGTTGCGTATGTTTCAGATTATCACCGGGTCAAAGAGAAAGTATTTCGAGGTAAATCTAAAGACTGGTGTTCTCTATGTGAATGAAAGAATAGACAGAGAGGAGCTCTGTGCAGAGGAGCTGAAATGTACAGTCATCGTAGAGGCCGTTATCAACAATCCGTTGAAGCTTTACCGTTTAGAGCTGAATATTGTAGATGTTAATGATAACGCTCCGTCGTTTAGTGCGAAATCCCAAACTATAAACGTAGCTGAGAACACTTTACCTGGAGTTAAATTCACTTTATCAGAGGCTTCTGATTTGGATGTTGGTAAGAATACTGTTAGCACATACAAGCTTAGTCCTAATGAATACTTCTCTCTTGACATACACAATGGAGGAGAGAGTGTGTCCGCTGAGTTGGTGCTCCAGAAAGCTTTAGACCGAGAGAAACAGCCTGTGATACAACTCACACTGACCGCTGTCGATGGAGGAAATCCACAGAGGTCTGGTATGTCACAGATTATTGTTAATGTTTTAGATATTAATGATAACCTTCCGGTATTTACTAGCTCTTTGTATAAGACTCAAATTTCCGAGAATGTGCTCATAGGAACAACGGTATTCACTGTGAACGCGACTGATGCTGATGAAGGTACAAATAGTGAGATTGTCTACTCTCTTAGGAATAAAGACCAAGACCGTATTCTAGATATATTCGATATCGACCCCAACTCTGGCGTTATAACAGTAAAAAGCAATATTGACTTTGAGGAAAGAAAGGCGTTCGAGATCCGGGTAGAGGCAAGCGACAGAGGCCAGCCCCCGATGGCAGCACACTGTAAAGTATTGGTAGAAGTGGTGGACATCAACGACAATGCCCCTGAGATCACTGTGACGTCACTCTTAGACAGAGTGAAGGAGAACGCTAAGGTTGGCACTGCCATTTCTCTCGTGTCAGTCCTAGATAAAGATGGTGGCAAAAACGGGGTTGTACATTGTGAAGTAGAGAATAAAGTCCCCTTTAAATTGGAGACAAACTATAAAAACTATTATTCGTTAGTTGTAGATGGGCCTCTTGATAGAGAGACGGCTTCTCAGTATAATGTCACCATCACAGCGAAGGATGAAGGGACCCCGCCTCTCTCTAGCACCAGCGTTATTACGGTGGAGGTTTCTGATGAGAATGACAACGCTCCTCACTTCTCAGAAAACGTGATTAATGTTTATGTGAAAGAAAACAGTCCGATAGGAGATGTAATTAAAACAGTCTCTGCAGTTGATGCTGACGTCAGTGAAAATAGTCAGGTGACCTACTCATTAGAGATTAACAGCAACTCACTACCGCTGTCTACAATGGTCAATATAAACTCAGATACAGGAGATATAGTCAGCCTGCAGTCTTTTAACTATGAGGAGATACAAATATTCAGTTTTAAAGTTCAGGCCTCAGACTCCGGTGTTCCTCCTCTCAGTAGCAACGTGACTGTGAACGTTTTTATTCTGGATGAGAATGACAACAGTCCTGGGATTCTCGCGCCCTATTCTGAGCACGGCTCCGTTAACAGTGAGAACATTCCCTATTCTGCTGAAGCGGGCTACTTTGTGGCCAAGATCAGGGCTGTAGACTCCGACTCTGGTTACAATGCGCTGCTTTCTTATCACATCTCTGAGCCCAAGGGAACCAACCTCTTCCGAATCGGAACCAGCACCGGGGAACTAAGGACTAAGAGGCGAATGAGTGACAATGACCTGAAAGCTCACCCGTTGGTGGTGTTGGTTTCTGATAGTGGAGAACCCTCACTGTCAGCGACTGTGTCTATTGATGTAGTGGTGGTTGAAAGTACAGGTGAAATCCAGACTCAATACAGAAACGTACCAAGAAAGGACGAGAGCTTCTCTGATTTAAACTTATATTTGCTCATCGCCACTGCCTCGGTGTCAGTGATATTTTTATTGAGCCTTATCAGTTTAATAGCTGTAAAATGCCACAGGACAGACGACAGTTTCAAAAGGTACAGCGCCCCAATGATCACCACACACCCCGACGGGAGCTGGTCTTACTCCAAATCTACTCAGCAGTATGACGTGTGTTTCAACTCAGACACACTGAAGAGTGACGTAGTGATTTTTCCTGCACCGTATCCACCTGCAGATGAAGAACTGATCAGTATTAATGGAAATTACACGTTCAACAAGACTCAAACATTACCCAACAAAGACAAGGTAAGATGAATATGCTTCACGAATGTGAAAATGTTTTAAAACCCCAGCACAGTTTGATATAGCAGTTTTTTTGCAAAATTACAGACATTTGTCAAATGTAGTTGTATCATGGCTTCAGAGTTATAGGCCTCCACGTGTTTCCATGGTCAATTTTGTTTTTGATATCTTATGAGAATATATATTGGCATACATTGCGGGAACAATATTTCAAGGCTGTATCACAACCGGCCGTGATTGGGAGTCCCATAGGGCGGCGCACAATTGCCCCAAGGTCGTCCGGATTAGGGTTAGGCTGTCATTGTTGTCATTGTAAATAATAATTCTCATTAACTAGCTTGTCTAGTTAAATAAAGGTTACATTTTTATATTTTTATAAAACAATGTGGAAAATCACATCGCTGTGAAAGTACAGACGCTGTCCGTGGTGCTGAAACTGTTAGTGTTCTTTCGTTTCGAGGGGCAGAGGCCTTTTCGAATCAATGCCTATCATCGTTGAAAGTGGAATGGAATCATTCAAGTGGTAGAGAGTTGATTTTTATTTCAAATGTTTCATCTCTCTGCTTTGTCTCCCCAGTTAACATTCTATCTGGCAGTTTCTATGGGCGATCAAATAACGACAGCTGTCCTTGTATCTAAACTGTATTACCACTATTTCTAACTGACTATAATAATAACTCATTTTAAATGTTCCCATCTTTATCATTTCACGCTTTTGCACTTGTCATGAAGTGTATTCGAGTTCAACTCTACGGTGTGGTTGACTCTATCATGTAGTTGATTCAGATTTGACACGACATTGGTCGCTGGTTATACACAGTGATCTTTGCTACTTTGCTCACTACTATCACAAGAGGTCAACTATGTATTATATACAATGACATGAAATCGAACACGTAACACAGGGTGTCACTATAGACCACGGAAAGCAGCGAAGTCAAATGTGTTTTTATACTCCTCCTCTGAAGGACAATACAGAATAGCGTCACTGTCGGAGGGGCGTTGTGAAGAGAAACGGTCGAGGTGATGAGACGGAGAGGGCTGAGCTGTGTACAGAATGTCCGACATTTAACGGAATACTTCGGGTTTTGATGGATACATGACCCTTAGTTATTGGATTGAGTTGTTTTTATACATGCAGCGATGGATCCTCGAAGACAAAGAGAAAGCTTTTGGATTCAGTGCGTCGCCTTGCTTTGTTTATTTGGCTCGTCTGCAGCGCAGATCTCTTACTCTGTTTCAGAGGAGGTGGACAAAGGCACGTTTGTGGGGAATCTCGCCAAGGATTTGAACCTTAATGTACACGAACTGGAGTCGAGGGGTCTAAGGATTGTATCGGGACATAGTAAGAGGTATTTTGATGCGAATCTGAAAACAGGATTACTGTTAGTTAACGAGATAATAGACAGAGAGGAGCTTTGTCCGAATACGATAAAGTGCTCTTTGAATATCGAAGCCATATTAAGCCATCCTGTGCTTCTGCATCGTATTGAGGTTAATATTTTAGATATTAATGATAACACACCATCTTTTGTTGAAAAATCCCACACATTTAACATCTCTGAGTCTTCAACGCCGGGCGAGCGATATATGCTACCGATAGCAAATGACGCAGACATAGGAGCTAACTCGGTAAAGAGCTACAAGCTGAGCCCGAATGAACACTTTTCCCTGGATGTACAGAACAGCGGAGAGCAGAGTGTGTCTGCTGAGTTGGTGCTGCAGAAAGCGTTAGACCGAGAGAAACAGTCCGTGATCCAGCTCACACTGACCGCTGTAGATGGAGGAAAACCTCCACGATCTGGGACATTGCTGATAGTAGTGAACGTAATTGATGTTAATGACAATTCTCCAGTATTTTCTAAGCCGCTTTATAAAGTTCGTGTTCATGAAAACGCGCCTTTTGGGACAAATATATTAACTCTCACTGCAACAGATTTAGATGAGAGCGTAAATGGTGAGATAGTGTATTCTTTCTTAAAACGTGGAAATCTGGACCCCTCAAACATGTTTGCCATCAATTCAGACACGGGTGAAATTACAGTCAAGGGAAATTTGGATCATGAAGATAGTCCTGCATTTGAAATTCGAGTTCAGGCGATGGACCGAGGGCATTCACCTCGCAGTGCACATGGTAAAGTGTTAGTTGATGTTATTGATGTCAATGACAATGCCCCAGAAATCTTAGTGACGTCACTCATGAGTCCAGTGAAAGAGGATGCCGAGATGGGGACAGTGGTCGCCTTGGTGACAGTAACTGATAACGATGGAGGCCAAAATGGCCTCACTAACTGTGAACTTGTAGGGTCTGTTCATTTTAAACTAAAGTCGAACTACAAGAACTATTATTCGTTAGTGGTCGACGGGCCTCTTGACAGAGAGAGGGCTGCTCAGTATAATGTCACCATCACAGCTACGGATGAAGGGACCCCGCCTCTCTCCAGCACCAGCGTTGTTACTGTACAGGTTTCTGACGTGAATGATAACGCTCCTCACTTCTCAGAACCCGTGATTAGTGTCTATGTCAAAGAGAACAGTCCGGTAGGAGACGTCATTAAAACAATAACTGCTTTTGATCCAGATTCAGATGAAAATGCAAAAGTGACGTATTCATTATTAGATAAAAGTGTTTCAATATCATCATCTGTAAATATAAACTCAGATACAGGAGATATAGTCAGCCTACAGTCGTTTAACTATGAAGAGATAAAAACCTTCCAGTTTAAAGTTCAGGCCACAGACTCTGGTGTTCCTCCTCTCAGCAGCAACGTGACTGTGAACGTTTTTATTCTGGATGAGAATGACAACAGTCCTGGGATTCTCGCGCCCTATTCTGATCACGGCTCCGTTAACTCTGAGAACATTCCCTATTCTGCTGAAGCGGGCTACTTTGTGGCCAAGATCAGGGCTGTAGACTCCGACTCTGGTTACAATGCGCTGCTTTCTTATCACATCTCTGAGCCCAAGGGAACCAACCTCTTCCGAATCGGAACCAGCACCGGTGAGCTAAGGACTAAGAGGCGAATGAGTGACAATGACCTGAAAGCTCACCCGTTGGTCGTGTTGGTTTCTGATAACGGAGAACCCTCACTGTCAGCGACTGTGTCTATTGATGTAGTGGTGGTTGAAAGTACAGGTGAAATCCAGACTGAATCCAGAAACGTACCAAGAAAGGAGGAGAGCTTCTCTGATTTAAACCTGTATTTGCTGATCGCCATTGCCTCGGTGTCAGTGATATTTTTACTGAGCCTCATCAGTTTAATAGCTGTAAAATGCCACAGGACAGACGACCGTTTCAGAAGGTACAGCGCCCCAATGATCACCACACACCCCGACGGGAGCTGGTCTTACTCTAAATCTACTCAGCAGTATGACGTGTGTTTCAACTCAGACACACTGAAGAGTGACGTAGTGGTTTTCCCCGCGCCGTATCCACCTGCAGATGCAGAACTGATCAGTATTAATGGAAATGACACGTTTGACAGGACTCGAACATTACCCAGCAAAGAGAAGGTAAGAGGAACTCTCCTCCGCAGATGTTGAAATGTGTCTGCACTTCCAGTTTCAATGTGTTTTGTGTTGTGCGGAAACAGACAGAGATATGTGGTATTGGGAAATATGAAGATATGTTGACATCACGGCAGGTTTCAGATTGATATAACGTGTCCCCATTTTCAGCCTACGGATGCATAATGTATCAACGATTTATAGGCTACCGTGAATACTTGTTTCCAAATGACCGCGTTCACCAAGCGGTGAAATCGTTTTGGCTGCTCTATATGGGGCTGAAATCGTTTGTGCTTTGTGCTTACAATGTCCAGTGATGTTTCTAGACCGATAATTGTCACTGGTTAAATTGAAAGTATGCAAACCGTGGTATTTCGCTTTTCAGAGTTGTCTTTGCGGCCTTGGCAGCATTACAATGTCGATAACCCTTGAGCTATCCGTATCAATGCTCTGCTACTCGTCTTAGATTTGTATAGCTTCTGCCATCGATATCAGGATATAATCCACACATAGTTTATTGTTCAACGTGGCGAGACGTTTTGGCTCCTTTCCCTGTCTGTTTCATTTGAACAAAAACGTTCGTTCTTTTACATACATGCACCTTTCGCTGAGTGAATTACGAACACGAGTTTGATTACTTGAAGTTATCTCTGTAGGCCTATTCTAACACATCAGAGAAATCTCTTCATTCTAAACGAGTAATGTATTAAAGAAACACACGGTGTCACTATAGACCACGAACGGAAGATACATCATTGACAAGCTAAGACTCCTCCTTTCAGAATGAAAAAAAGAAAAGTGTCACCAGTCCCGAAAGCTTTGTGAAGAGAAACACCATTAGACGGAGACGGGTGGGCTCTATTGGATCTCTGATATACATATAACGGATCGTTTTGTGGTTTTAATGGATATGCGATTTTGACTTATGGATTAATTTGTTTTGTACACGCAGCGATGGGTCGTCGAAGACAAAGAGAAGCCGTTTGGATTCAGTGCGTCGCGTTGCTTTGTTTATTTGACTGGTCTGCAGCGCAGATCTCTTACTCCGTTTCAGAGGAGGTGGACAAAGGCACGTTTGTGGGGAATCTCGCTAAGGATTTAAACCTTAATGTACAGGAACTGGAGTCGAGGGGTCTAAGGATTGTATCGGGACATAGTAAGAGGTATTTCGAGGCTAATCTGAAAACAGGAGTACTGTTCGTTAACCAGAGAATAGACAGAGAAGAGCTTTGTCCGAATACGGTAAAGTGCTCTCTAAATATACAGGCCATATTGAGCCATCCTGTGTTTCTTCATCGCATTGAAGTAAATATTATTGACGTAAATGACAATTCACCGTCATTCCTTGAACGGTATCATACATTTAACATTTCAGAATCTTCTTCACCCGGTGAGAGATACCCTCTACCGATAGCGAATGACGCAGATACCGGCAGTAACTCGGTAAAGAGCTACAAGCTGAGCCCGAATGAACACTTTTCCCTGGATGTACAGAACGGTGGAGAGCAGAGTGTGTCTGCTGAGTTGGTGCTGCAGAAAGCTTTAGACCGAGAGAAACAGCCCGTTATTCAGCTCACACTGACCGCTGTAGATGGAGGAAAACCTCCCAGATCTGGGACGTCACAAATCATTGTTCACGTAATAGATGTCAATGATAACTCGCCAACATTTAGCAAATCACTCTACAAGGTCCGTATTAATGAAAATGTATCGTTAGGGACACAACTATTGAAGTTAGAGGCTACAGATTTAGACGAGGGTCCAAACGCTGACATTTTATATAGCTTTATGAAGCGTGGAAATGTGAACTATGCAGACATGTTCTCCATAGACTCACAAAGTGGTGAGATTACTGTAAAGGCGAATTTAGATCACGAGGAAAATGCAGCATATGAGCTACGTGTGCAAGCGACGGACCAAGGCCCCTCGGCACGCAGTGGTTATTCTAAAGTGTTGGTTGAAGTTACTGATATCAATGACAATGCTCCCGAAATATCTGTGACGTCATTAATGAACCCAGTAAAAGAGGATGCTGATATAGGGACCGTGGTTGCCTTGGTGACAGTTACAGATAAAGATGGAGGTAAAAATGGCTTCAGTAACAGTAAACTTGTAGGGTCTGTTCCTTTCAAACTGATGTCGAACCACAAAAACGATTATTCGTTAGTGGTAGACGGGCATCTGGACAGGGAGAGTGCTACTCAGTATAATGTCACCATCACAGCTAAGGATGAAGGGAACCCGCCTCTCTCCAGCACCAGAGTTATTACTGTAGACGTTTCTGATGTGAATGACAACGCTCCTCGCTTCTCAGAACCAATTATTAATGTTTATGTTAAAGAGAACAGTCCGATAGGTGACGTCATTTATACGATGTCTGCTTTTGATCCTGATTCAGATGAATATGCAAAGATGACGTATTCATTGTTAGATAAAAGTGTTCCAATATCATCATCTGTAAATATAAACTTAGATACAGGAGATATAGTCAGTCTTCAGTCTTTTAACTACGAGGAGATAAAAACTTTCCATTTTAAAGTTCAGGCCACAGACTCTGGTGTTCCTCCTCTCAGCAGCAACGTGACTGTGAATGTTTTTATTCTGGATGAGAATGACAACAGTCCTGGGATTCTCGCGCCCTATTCTGATCACGGCTCCGTTAACACTGAGAACATTCCCTATTCTGCTGAAGCGGGCTACTTTGTGGCCAAGATCAGGGCTGTAGACTCCGACTCTGGCTACAATGCGCTGCTTTCTTATCACATCTCTGAGCCCAAGGGAACCAACCTCTTCCGAATCGGAACCAGCACCGGGGAACTAAGGACTAAGAGGCGTATGAGTGACAATGACCTGAAAGCTCACCCGTTGGTCGTGTTGGTTTCTGATAACGGAGAACCCTCACTGTCAGCGACTGTGTCTATTGATGTGGTGGTGGTTGAAAGTACAGGTGAAATCCAGACTGTATCCAGAAACGTACCAAGAAAGGAGGAGAACTTCTCCGATTTAAACCTGTATTTGCTGATCGCCATTGCCTCGGTGTCAGTGATATTTTTACTGAGCCTCATCAGTTTAATAGCTGTAAAATGCCACAGGACAGACGACCGTTTCAGAAGGTACAGCGCCCCAATGATCACCACACACCCCGACGGGAGCTGGTCTTACTCTAAATCTACTCAGCAGTATGACGTGTGCTTCAGTTCAGACACACTGAAGAGTGACGTAGTGGTTTTCCCCGCGCCGTATCCACCTGCAGATGCAGAACTGATCAGTATTAATGGAAATGACACGTTTGACAGGACTCGAACATTACCCAGCAAAGAGAAGGTAAGAGGAACTCTCCTCCGCAGATGTTGAAATGTGTCTGCACTTCCAGTTTCAATGTGTTTTGTGTTGTGCGGAAACAGACAGAGATATGTGGTATTGGGAAATATGAAGATATGTTGACATCACGGCAGGTTTCAGATTGATATAACGTGTCCCCATTTTCAGCCTACGGATGCATAATGTATCAACGATTTATAGGCTACCGTGAATACTTGTTTCCAAATGACCGCGTTCACCAAGCGGTGAAATCGTTTTGGCTGCTCTATATGGGGCTGAAATCGTTTGTGCTTTGTGCTTACAATGTCCAGTGATGTTTCTAGACCGATAATTGTCACTGGTTAAATTGAAAGTATGCAAACCGTGGTATTTCGCTTTTCAGAGTTGTCTTTGCGGCCTTGGCAGCATTACAATGTCGATAACCCTTGAGCTATCCGTATCAATGCTCTGCTACTCGTCTTAGATTTGTATAGCTTCTGCCATCGATATCAGGATATAATCCACACATGGTTTATTGTTCAACGTGGCGAGACGTTTTGGCTCCTTTCCCTGTCTGTTTCATTTGAACAAAAACGTTCGTTCTTTTACATACATGCACCTTTCGCTGAGTGAATTACGAACACGAGTTTGATTACTTGAAGTTATCTCTGTAGGCCTATTCTAACACATCAGAGAAATCTCTTCATTCTAAACGAGTCATGTATTAAAGCAACACACGGTGTCACTATAGACCACGAACGGAAGATACATCATTGACAAGCTAAGACTCCTCCTTTCAGAATGAAAAAAGAAAAGTGTCACCAGTCCCGAAAGCTTTGTGAAGAGAAACAACATTAGACGGAGACGGGTGGGCTCTATTGGATCTCTGATATACATATAACGGATCGTTTTGTGGTTTTAATGGATATGCGATTTTGACTTATGGATTAATTTGTTTTGTACACGCAGCGATGGGTCGTCGAAGACAAAGAGAAGCCGTTTGGATTCAGTGCGTCGCGTTGCTTTGTTTATTTGACTGGTCTGCAGCGCAGATCTCTTACTCCGTTTCAGAGGAGGTGGACAAAGGCACGTTTGTGGGGAATCTCGCTAAGGATTTAAACCTCAATATACAGGAAATTGAGTCGAGGGGTCTAAAGATTGTTTCCGGACAGAGTAAGAGGTATTTCGAGGCTAATCTGAAAACAGGAGTACTGTTCGTTAACCAGAGAATAGACAGAGAAGAGCTTTGTCCGAATACGGTAAAGTGCTCTCTAAATATACAGGCCATATTGAGCCATCCTGTGTTTCTTCATCGCATTGAAGTAAATGTTATTGACGTAAATGACAATTCACCGTCATTCCTTGAACGGTATCATACATTTAACATTTCAGAATCTTCTTCACCCGGTGAGAGATACCCTCTACCGATAGCGAATGACGCAGATACCGGCAGTAACTCGGTAAAGAGCTACAAGCTGAGCCCGAATGAACACTTTTCCCTGGATGTACAGAACGGTGGAGAGCAGAGTGTGTCTGCTGAGTTAGTGCTGCAGAAAGCGTTAGACCGAGAGAAACAGCCTGTTATTCAGCTCACACTGACCGCTGTAGATGGAGGAAAACCTCCCAGATCTGGGACGTCACAAATCATTGTTCACGTAATAGATGTCAATGATAACTCGCCAACATTTAGCAAATCACTCTACAAGGTCCGTATTAATGAAAATATATCGTTAGGGACACAACTATTGAAGTTAGAGGCTACAGATTTAGACGAGGGTCCACACGCTGACATTTTATATAGCTTTATGAAGCGTGGAAATGTGAACTATGCAGACATGTTCTCCATAGATTCACAAAGTGGTGCGATTACTGTCAAGGCGAATTTAGATCACGAGGAAAATGCAGCATATGAGTTACGTGTGCAAGCGACGGACCAAGGCCCCACGGCCCGCAGTGGTTATTCTAAAGTGTTGGTTGAAGTTACTGATCTCAATGACAATGCTCCCGAAATATCTGTGACGTCATTAATAAACCCAGTAAAGGAGGATGCTGATATAGGGACCGTGGTTGCCTTGGTGACAGTTACAGATAAAGATGGAGGTAAAAATGGCTTCAGTAACAGTAAACTTGTAGGGTCTGTTCCTTTCAAACTGATGTCGAACCACAAAAACGATTATTCGTTAGTGGTAGACGGGCATCTGGACAGGGAGAGTGCTACTCAGTATAATGTCACCATCACAGCTAAGGATGAAGGGACCCCGCCTCTCTCCAGCACCAGAGTTATTACTGTAGACGTTTCTGATGTGAATGACAACGCTCCTCGCTTCTCAGAACCAATTATGAATGTTTATGTTAAAGAGAACAGTCCGGTAGGTGACGTCATTTATACGATGTCTGCTTTTGATCCTGATTCAGATGAAAATGCAAAGATTACGTATTCATTATTAGATAAAAGTGTTCCAATATCATCATCTGTAAATATAAACTCAGATACCGGAGATATAGTCAGTCTGCAGTCTTTTAACTACGAGGAGATAAAAACTTTCCAGTTTAAAGTTCAGGCCACAGACTCTGGTGTTCCTCCTCTCAGCAGCAACGTGACTGTGAACGTTTTTATTCTGGATGAGAATGACAACAGTCCTGGGATTCTAGCGCCCTATTCTGATCACGGCTCCGTTAACTCTGAGAACATTCCCTATTCTGCTGAAGCGGGCTACTTTGTGGCCAAGATCAGGGCTGTAGACTCCGACTCTGGCTACAATGCGCTGCTTTCTTATCACATCACTGAGCCTAAGGGAACAAACCTCTTCCGAATCGGAACCAGCACCGGGGAGCTAAGGACTAAGAGGCGAATGAGTGACAATGACTTGAAAACACACCCGTTGGTCGTGTTGGTTTCTGATAACGGAGAACCCTCACTGTCAGCGACGGTGTCTATTGATATAGCGGTGGTTGAAAGTACAGGTGAAATCAAGACTCAGTTCAAAAATGTACCGAGAAAGGAGGAAAGCTTCTCTGATTTAAACTTGTATTTGCTGATCGCCATTGCCTCGGTGTCAGTGATATTTTTATTGAGCCTGATCAGTTTAATAGCTGTAAAATGCCACAGGACAGACGACAGTTTCAGAAGGTACAGCGCCCCTATGATCACCACACACCCTGACGGGAGCTGGTTTTACTCTAAATCTACTCAGCAGTATGACGTGTGTTTCAGTTCGGACACACTGAAGAGTGACGTAGTGGTTTTCCCCGCACCGTATCCACCTGCAGATGCAGAACTGATCAGTATTAATGGAAATGACACGTTTAACAGCACTCAAACGTTACCCAACAAAGACAAGGTAAGAGTAATATCCGTCACGAATGTGTAAATGTGTTTTAAACTCCAGCTTTGTTAATGCAGTTTTTGGGATAATGACAGACATTTATCAAACGGTTTCAGAGTTGTCATACAAATGTTTGCATGGAAAATTGAGTTTTTGGTATCGTATAAGAATATTTCTGGGAATAAATGGAGAAGAAATGTGCAAAAGAACATCACTTTGAAAGCACAGACGCTCTCCGTGGTGCTGAAACAGTTAGCGTTATTTGGTTTCGAGGGGCAGAGGCCTTTTCGGGTCGATGCTTTTAATCGTTGAAAGTGGAATGGACATTTTCAAGTGATGTAGAAAGTTGGTTTGAAATGTATTTTTTTTTAGCTCTCTGCTTTGTCTTCTCCAGGAACATTAAATCTGACAGTTTTCGATATGGGCGATCAATAGGGCCTCCTGTATTTGGTTACTTGACCACGACGTTAAATAACTATTGATACTCATTTGAATTGTTCCCCAGTGTTTGCCGTTTTTCGCGTCCCAACCTGAGCACCTGTATTCAAACTGGACTCTGACATGTGGTTGATTCATAGTTGATACAACATTGGCCACATGATACGTACACAGTCATGTTTGCTATTTGCTTTCTACTATCACAGTAAGTTAACGATGTGGTATAAAATGTTGAATTCAATCAAACAAGTAACACATGGTGTCGCTATAGACCAGGAATGGGAGAGTGGTCACTTATATTCTATGACTCCTCCTCTCTGACAAAAAAAAAAAAACACGTCACGTGTCCGGAGCGCTTTGTCAAGAGAAACACTCTAATGGTGGTGAGAGGAAGAGGGCTGGGTCGTGTGGATCTCTTACTTTACGGATTTCTGTGGTTTCAATGGACATGCCACTTCTATTTCTGGGATAATACGTTTCGTACAAGCAGCGATGGGTCGTCGAAGACAAAGAGAAAGCTTTTGGATTCAGTGCGTCGCCTTGCTTTGTTTATTTGGCTCGTCTGCAGCGCAGATCTCTTACTCCGTTTCAGAGGAGGTGGACAAAGGCACGTTTGTGGGGAATCTCGCTAAGGATTTAAACCTTAATGTACAGGAACTGGAGTCAAGGGGTTTAAGGATTGTATCGGGACAGAGTAAGAGGTATTTCGATGCCAATTTAAAAACAGGGGTTCTGTACATTAACGAGAGGATAGACCGAGAGGAGCTTTGTTCGAATGTGATAAAGTGTTCGGTAAACATACAGGCCATATTGAGCCATCCTACGCAGCTCCACCGCATTGAGGTGAATATTTTAGACGTTAATGACAATGCACCATCTTTCCTTGAAAAATTATATTCATTCAACATTTCTGAATCATCATCCACAGACGAGCGATATCTTTTACCGATAGCAATCGATTCAGATACCGGCAGTAACTCGGTAAAGAGCTACAAGCTGAGCCCGAATGAACACTTCTCCCTGGATGTACAGAGCGGTGGAGACCAGAGTGTGTCTGCTGAGTTAGTGCTGCAGAAAGCGTTAGACCGAGAGAAACAGCCCGTGATCCAGCTCACACTGACCGCTGTAGATGGAGGAAAACCTCCACGATCTGGGACATTGCTGATAGTAGTGAACGTAATTGATGCCAATGATAATTCACCCACGTTCAGTCAGCCGCTGTACAAGGTTCGCGTTAAAGAAAATGTTCCATTCGGAACTAAGGTGATTCAGCTAAATGCCACAGATGTAGATGAGGGAGTCAACGGTAAAGTTGTATATTCCTTTATCAAACGTGGTAATGTGAACCCCTCTGATATGTTTGATATAAATTCAGACACTGGAGCAATCACAGTTAAGGGAAATGTGGATTACGAGGAAAGTCCTGCATATGAAATTCGTGTGCAGGCGACGGACCAAGGCTCATCACCCCGTAGTGCACACGGGAAACTGTTAGTGGAAGTTATTGATTTGAATGACAATTTCCCAGAAATATATGTGACGTCACTCGCGAGCCCCGTGAAAGAGGATGCTGAGATAGGGACAGTGGTCGCCTTGGTGACAGTCACAGATAAAGATGGTGGTAAAAATGGCCTCACTAACAGTAAACTTGTTGGGCCAGTGCCCTTTAAATTGAAATTGAATTATAAAAACGATTATTCATTAGTGGTTGATGGGCCTCTTGACAGAGAGAGTGCTACTCAGTACAATGTCACCATCGTAGCTACGGATGAAGGGACTCCGCCTCTCTCCAGCACCAGCGTTATTACTGTACACGTTTCTGATGTGAATGACAACGCTCCTCGGTTCTCAGAACCAGTGATTAATGTTTATGTTAAAGAGAACAGTCCGATAGGTGACGTCATTTATACGATGTCTGCTTTTGATCCTGATTCAGATGAATATGCAAAGATGACGTATTCATTATTAGATAAAAGTGTTTCAATATCATCATCTGTAAATATAAACTCAGATACAGGAGATATAGTTAGTCTTCAGTCTTTTAACTACGAGGAGATAAAAACTTTCCAGTTCAAAGTTCAGGCCACAGACTCTGGTGTTCCTCCTCTCAGCAGCAACGTGACTGTGAATGTTTTTATTCTGGATGAGAATGACAACAGTCCTGGGATTCTCGCGCCTTATTCTGATCACGGCTCCGTTAACTCTGAGAACATTCCCTATTCTGCTGAAGCGGGCTACTTTGTGGCCAAGATCAGGGCTGTAGACTCGGACTCTGGCTACAATGCGCTGCTTTCTTATCACATATCTGAGCCCAAGGGAACCAACCTCTTCCGAATCGGAACCAGCACCGGGGAGCTAAGGACTAAGAGGCGAATGAGTGACAATGACCTGAAAGCTCACCCGTTGGTCGTGTTGGTTTCTGATAACGGAGAACCTTCACTGTCAGCGACTGTGTCTATTGATGTAGTGGTGGTTGAAAGTACCATGGAAATCCAGACTCAATTCACAAACGTACCAAGAAAGGACGAGAGCTTTTCCGATTTAAACCTGTATTTGCTGATCGCCATTGCCTCGGTGTCAGTGATATTTTTATTGAGCGTCATTAGTTTAATTGCTGTAGAATGCCACAGGACAGACGACAGTTTCAGAAGGTACAGCGCCCCAATGCTCACCACACACCCTGACGGGAGCTGGTCTTACTCTAAATCTACTCAGCAGTATGACGTGTGTTTCAGTTCCGACACACTGAAGAGTGACGTAGTGGTTTTCCCCGCACCGTATCCACCTGCAGATGCAGAACTGATCAGTATTAATGGAAATGACACGTTGAACAGGACTCAAACATTACCCAACAAAGACAAGGTGAGATTTCTACATAAACTAACCTATACATCTTATGTAGAAGCATCTTTGTATACTCCTCTGAACTCTCAGTCAAATAATATTGCTTTCAACGTTGCTATTACGTTGAAAACATCCACCCACTCAAGAGTTTTTATCTTGGCTTTGTTTTTCACTGTGTGAATGGCCTCTTGGCTTCATAAAGGGAGTTTTGCTGTCCATGGTTCTGAAAGTGCGCTAAACTTCAGAGCTGGGCGTTTAAATGTGCCTAACCCCAAGCAAAGTCGTAAGTATGCAGGGTAGAGTGAGAAAAAAGACAGGAACGTATTCAACGTATGGGAAATATACAGATGCATCATTTTTCAGATTGATGATATAGGCTACACAAACGCTATTGACATTATCAGCGTAAAGGTACATATGCCTATTGTGTATCCATGTCAACCGCATTTGTTCCCAACGGACTATTTTCAGTAAGCGGTGAAAGCCTACCGAGTGCTTTCCATGGTGCTGAAACCGTTTTTGCTCTCCGCTAATGGGAGCAGTGTTCTCTTTAGATGAATGCTTGTTACTGGTGTGATGGAATGGATGCAACGTTTTTCTCACTTTGCAGTCTATAGCGCATCACACTGTTAACCCCTTGAGTTTTGAATGTCGATATCCCCTCGGTCTTTACTCCTCGTTGATTGTTCTAGCTTCTGTCAATGTTATCAGAACATGACCATCTGAGCATTTGTTTCATTATATTGGGTTGACCTTTCGTGAACTACCTTCCCGTGTTTTGCATTGGACAGAACGCTTGTCCTTTAAAGACATAGGCATTTCGTGTAGCGGATGTCCAACACGAGACTGTCCACTGGAGTTTACCTCCGTATTCTAACTAGTCAAATAATATACACTCTTATATTACATGAGTAATATAGTCTATAAACAACACACGATGTCGCTATAGACCACAGAATTTGATATTCTATGACTCCTCCTCTCTGAATGAAAAAGAGAATAGAGTCACTAGTCCGAGCGCCTTTGTCAAGAGACACTCGAATGGTGGTGAGACTGAGAGGGCGGGGTTGTGTACAGGATCTCTCTAACGGATTTATTTTTATTTTTTAGGTTTCATTGATATGTGAATATTTTCTATTGGATTCATTTACTTTGTACAAGCAGCGATGGGTTGTCGAAGACAAAGAGAAGCCGTTTGGATTCATTGCGTCGCGTTGCTTTGTTTATTTGACTGGTCTGCAGCGCAGATCTCTTACTCCGTTTCAGAGGAGGTGGACAAAGGCACGTTTGTGGGGAATCTCGCCAAGGATTTAAACCTTAATGTACAGGACCTGGAGTCAAGGGGTCTAAGGATTGTATCGGGACATAGTAAGCGGTATTTTGATGCGAATCTGAAAACAGGAGTACTGTTCGTTAACGAGAGAATAGACAGAGAGGAGCTCTGTCCGAGTACGGTAAAGTGCTCTCTAAATATAGAGGCCATATTGAGCCATCCTATGCTTCTCCACCGCATCGAGGTGAATATTTTAGACATCAATGACAATTCTCCGTCATTCATTAAAAAGGTTGCTACTTTTAACATAACTGAATCTTCATACCCCGGCGAGCGATACCCACTGCCAATAGCGAATGACGCAGATACGGGCAGTAACTCGGTAAAGAGCTACAAGCTGAGCCCGAATGAACACTTTTCCCTGGATGTACAGAACGGTGGAGAGCAGAGTGTGTCTGCTGAGTTAGTGCTGCAGAAAGCTTTAGACCGAGAGAAACAGCCCGTTATTCAGCTCACACTGACCGCTGTAGATGGAGGAAAACCTCCACAATCTGGAACGCTGCCTATTGTTGTAAATGTCATAGATTCAAATGATAATTCACCCTCATTTAGCAAGCCGCTGTATAAGGTCAGTGTGCCTGAGAATATACCTTTTGGGACTACAGTCTTAACACTTAGTGCTACTGATATAGACGAAGGACTACATAGTGAACTTGTGTATTCATTCGTTGAGCGTGGGAATCTGAATCCTGCTGATATGTTTGCCCTAAATCCAGACACTGGGGAAATTACTGTAAAGGCGAATTTGGATCATGAGGCAAATGCTGCGTATGAAATCCGGGTGCAAGCAACTGACCAAGGTTCGTCACCCCGCAGTGGTTATTCTAAAGTGTTGGTAGAAGTTATTGATGTCAACGACAATGCCCCTGAAGTCTCGGTGACGTCACTTATGAGCCCAGTGAAAGAGGATAGTGAAATGGGGACAGTGGTCGCCTTGGTAACTGTGATAGATAAAGACGGAGGGAAAAACGGCCTCACTAACTGTAAACTTGTTGGCTCTGTTCCTTTTAAACTAAAGTCGAACTATAAAAACTATTATTCGTTAGTGGTAGATGGGCCTCTTGACAGAGAGAGTGTTTCTCAGTACAATGTAACTGTCACAGTTACGGATGGAGGGACCCCGCCTCTCTCCAGCACCAGCGTTATTACTGTACACGTTTCTGATGTGAATGACAACGCTCCTCGCTTCTCAGAACCAGTGATTAATGTTTATGTCAAAGAGAACAGTCCGGTAGGTGACGTCATTTATACGATGTCTGCTTTTGATCCAGATTCAGATGGAAATGCAAAGATGACGTATTCATTATTAGACACAAGTGTTTCAATATCATCATCTGTAAATATAAACTCAGATACAGGAGATATTGTCAGCCTGCAGTCTTTTAACTATGAGGAGATACAAACTGTCCATTTTAAAGTTCAGGCCACAGACTCTGGTGTTCCTCCTCTCAACAGCAACGTGACTGTGAATGTTTTTATTCTGGATGAAAATGACAACAGTCCTGGGATTCTAGCGCCCTATTCTGATCACGGCTCCGTTAACTCTGAGAACATTCCCTATTCTGCTGAAGCGGGCTACTTTGTGGCCAAGATCAGGGCTGTAGACTCCGACTCTGGCTACAATGCGCTGCTTTCTTATCACATCTCTGAGCCCAAGGGAACCAACCTCTTCCGAATCGGAACCAGCACCGGGGAACTAAGGACTAAGAGGCGAATGAGTGACAATGACCTGAAAGCTCACCCGTTGGTCGTGTTGGTTTCTGATAACGGAGAACCTTCACTGTCAGCGACTGTGTCTATTGATGTAGTGGTGGTTGAAAGTACCAGGTGAAATCCAGACTCATTCACAAACGTACCAAGAAAGGACGAGAGCTTTTTCCGATTTAAACCTGTATTTGCTGATCGCCATTGCCTCGCTGTCAGTGATATTTTTATTGAGCGTCATTAGTTTAATTGCTGTAGAATGCCACAGGACAGACGACAGTTTCAGAAGGTACAGCGCCCCAATGATCACCACACACCCTGACGGGAGCTGGTCTTACTCTAAATCTACTCAGCAGTATGACGTGTGTTTCAGTTCAGACACACTGAAGAGTGACGTAGTGGTTTTCCCCGCACCGTATCCACCTGCAGATGCAGAACTGATCAGTATTAATGGAAATGACACGTTGACAGGACTCAAACATTACCCAAACAAAGACAAGGTGAGATTTCTACATAAACTAACCTATACATCTTATGTAGAAGCATCTTTGTATTACTCCTCTGAACTCCCAGTCAAAGATATTGTTTTCAACGTTGCTATTACGTTGAAAACATCCTTCCACTCAAGAGTTTTTATCTTGGCTTTGTTTTCACTGTGTGAATGGCCTCCTGGCTTCATAAAGGGAGATTTGCTGTCCATGGTTCTGAAAGTGCGCTAAACTTCAGAGCTGGGCGTTTAAATGCCTAACCCCAAGCAAAGTCGTAAGTATGCAGGGTAGAGTGAGAATGGACAGGAACGTATTCAACGTATGGGAAATATACAGATGCATCATGTTTCAGATTGATGATATAGGCTACACAACCGCTATTGACATTATCAGCGTAAAGGTACATATGCCTATTGTGTATCCATGTCAACCGCATTTGTTCCCAACGGACTATTTTCAGTAAGCGGTGAAAGCCTACCATAATTGCTTTCCATGGTGCTGAAACCGTTTTTGCTCTCCGCTAATGGGAGCAGTGTTCTCTTTAGATGAATGCTTGTTACTGGTGTGATGGAATGGATGCAACGTTTTCTCACTTTGCAGTCTATAGCGCATCACACTGTTAACCCCTTGAGTTTTGAATGTCGATATCCCCTCGGTCTTTACTCCTCGTTGATTGTTCTAGCTTCTGTCAATGTTATCAGAACATGACCATCTGAGCATTTGTTTCATTATATTGGGTTGACCTTTCGTGAACTACCTTCCCGTGTTTTGCATTGGACAGAACGCTTGTCCTTTAAAGACATAGGCATTTCGTGTAGCGGATGTCCAACACGAGACTGTCCACTGGAGTTTACCTCCGTATTCTAACTAGTCAAATAATATACACTCTTATATTAATGAGTAATATAGTCTATAAACAACACACGATGTCGCTATAGACCACAGAATTTGATATTCTATGACTCCTCCTCTCTGAATGAAAAAGAGAATAGAGTCACTAGTCCGAGCGCCTTTGTCAAGAGACACTCGAATGGTGGTGAGACTGAGAGGGCGGGGTTGTGTACAGGATCTCTCTAACGGATTTATTTTTATTTTTAGGTTTCATTGATATGTGAATATTTTCTATTGGATTCATTTACTTTGTACAAGCAGCGATGGGTTGTCGAAGACAAAGAGAAGCCGTTTGGATTCATTGCGTCGCGTTGCTTTGTTTATTTGACTGGTCTGCAGCGCAGATCTCTTACTCCGTTTCAGAGGAGGTGGACAAAGGCACGTTTGTGGGGAATCTCGCCAAGGATTTAAACCTTAATGTACAGGACCTGGAGTCAAGGGGTCTAAGGATTGTATCGGGACATAGTAAGCGGTATTTTGATGCGAATCTGAAAACAGGAGTACTGTTCGTTAACGAGAGAATAGACAGAGAGGAGCTCTGTCCGAGTACGGTAAAGTGCTCTCTAAATATAGAGGCCATATTGAGCCATCCTATGCTTCTCCACCGCATCGAGGTGAATATTTTAGACATCAATGACAATTCTCCGTCATTCATTAAAAAGGTTGCTACTTTTAACATAACTGAATCTTCATACCCCGGCGAGCGATACCCACTGCCAATAGCGAATGACGCAGATACGGGCAGTAACTCGGTAAAGAGCTACAAGCTGAGCCCGAATGAACACTTTTCCCTGGATGTACAGAACGGTGGAGAGCAGAGTGTGTCTGCTGAGTTAGTGCTGCAGAAAGCTTTAGACCGAGAGAAACAGCCCGTTATTCAGCTCACACTGACCGCTGTAGATGGAGGAAAACCTCCACAATCTGGAACGCTGCCTATTGTTGTAAATGTCATAGATTCAAATGATAATTCACCCTCATTTAGCAAGCCGCTGTATAAGGTCAGTGTGCCTGAGAATATACCTTTTGGGACTACAGTCTTAACACTTAGTGCTACTGATATAGACGAAGGACTACATAGTGAACTTGTGTATTCATTCGTTGAGCGTGGGAATCTGAATCCTGCTGATATGTTTGCCCTAAATCCAGACACTGGGGAAATTACTGTAAAGGCGAATTTGGATCATGAGGCAAATGCTGCGTATGAAATCCGGGTGCAAGCAACTGACCAAGGTTCGTCACCCCGCAGTGGTTATTCTAAAGTGTTGGTAGAAGTTATTGATGTCAACGACAATGCCCCTGAAGTCTCGGTGACGTCACTTATGAGCCCAGTGAAAGAGGATAGTGAAATGGGGACAGTGGTCGCCTTGGTAACTGTGATAGATAAAGACGGAGGGAAAAACGGCCTCACTAACTGTAAACTTGTTGGCTCTGTTCCTTTTAAACTAAAGTCGAACTATAAAAACTATTATTCGTTAGTGGTAGATGGGCCTCTTGACAGAGAGAGTGTTTCTCAGTACAATGTAACTGTCACAGTTACGGATGGAGGGACCCCGCCTCTCTCCAGCACCAGCGTTATTACTGTACACGTTTCTGATGTGAATGACAACGCTCCTCGCTTCTCAGAACCAGTGATTAATGTTTATGTCAAAGAGAACAGTCCGGTAGGTGACGTCATTTATACGATGTCTGCTTTTGATCCAGATTCAGATGGAAATGCAAAGATGACGTATTCATTATTAGACACAAGTGTTTCAATATCATCATCTGTAAATATAAACTCAGATACAGGAGATATTGTCAGCCTGCAGTCTTTTAACTATGAGGAGATACAAACTGTCCATTTTAAAGTTCAGGCCACAGACTCTGGTGTTCCTCCTCTCAACAGCAACGTGACTGTGAATGTTTTTATTCTGGATGAAAATGACAACAGTCCTGGGATTCTAGCGCCCTATTCTGATCACGGCTCCGTTAACTCTGAGAACATTCCCTATTCTGCTGAAGCGGGCTACTTTGTGGCCAAGATCAGGGCTGTAGACTCCGACTCTGGCTACAATGCGCTGCTTTCTTATCACATCTCTGAGCCCAAGGGAACCAACCTCTTCCGAATCGGAACCAGCACCGGGGAACTAAGGACTAAGAGGCGAATGAGTGACAATGACCTGAAAGCTCACCCGTTGGTGGTGTTGGTTTCTGATAGTGGAGAACCCTCACTGTCAGCGACTGTGTCTATTGATATAGTGGTGGTTGAAAGTACAGGTGAAATCCAGACTCATTTCAAAAACGTACCGAGAAAGGAGGAGAGCTTCTCTGATTTAAACCTGTATTTACTGATCGCCACTGCCTCGGTGTCATTCATATTTTTATTGAGCCTCATCAGTTTAATAGCTGTAAAATGCCGCAAGACAGACGACAGTTTCAGAAGGTACAGCGCCCCAATGATCACCACACACCCTGACGGGAGCTGGTCTTACTCTAAATCTACTCAGCAGTATGACGTGTGTTTCAGCTCAGACACACTGAAGAGTGACGTAGTGGTTTTCCCCGCACCGTATCCACCTGCAGATGCAGAACTGATCAGTATTAATGGAAATGACACGTTTGACATGACTCAAACATTACCAAACAAAGAGAAGGTAAGATCTCTACATAAACGAGCCTATTTGTCTATTGAAATATTGCTTCATGAATTACTCCTTTGAACTCCCCATAGTTAAAGATAACTGTTTTCAAAGTTCCTCTTAGCTTGAAAAGAGCCTTCCACTTCAGAGTTATCACATTTGATTTGTTTCGCACTATGCCTTTGGCCTCCTGGCTTCATAAAGCGAGATTTGCTGTCCCTGGTTCTAAAGGTGTGCTAATCTTCTGAAATTAAGATTCGCGCGAAGCGCTGAATGCTCTCTGACGTATGAATGAATGGCTGCCCATGACACTTATCAATAGTGTTTAATCTTCACGAATTTGTGCAATTTTCTCACCCTAGCATTTGTATACGTAGAGTATTGCGAGAAAATAAGGTGAAACATATGGAAAATGTAAGTATGCACCATATTGCAGATCGATGATATAGGCTACATAATTATCATCAACATTGAACGCCTAACGTTGCATACTGTCGTATATTTGTCCATTTCAACCGCGTAGACCTATATTTGTTTCCAAATGTCTATCTATGTTCAGTAAGCGGTTGAATCTTACCAAATGCGGTCCATGGGGTTGAAACCGTTTTTTAATCTCTGATGATTTGGCACACTGTTTTTTTTAGGTAAAACTTGTCACTGGTGTAATGGAGGAGATGCAATTTGGGAATTCACGTTTGAGGAGTGTTTCTTTGCCGTCTTGAGAGCGTCACGATGTTAACCACTTGAGCATAGCGTAGCAATATCCAGTGGGAGTCTTTATCATGACTTCTGTCATTGTTATCAGAACATGACTGTGTGAACATTTATTTTACTATATGTGGTTGACTTTTCTTCAGCTACTTTCCTGTGTTTTGTATTGATCAGAACGTTTGTCCTTTTAAATACATAGCTAGGCATTTCGGGTAGTAAATGTCCAACACGAGTATGCTCAGTATTCTAACGTAAGTGCAATTCTAACAACAAGTGAAATATTTACGATACGATCTTATTTTACATGACTAATATAGGCAATGTATAACAGTAACACGCGGTGTCGCTATAGACCACAGAAATTAATGTCGTCGCTGATATTTTATGACTCCTCCTCTCTTAATAAGAAAGAGAATAGCGTCACCACTACCGAGAGCTTTGCGTTCAGAAAATCTCGAACGGTGGTGAGATGGAGAGGGCTTGGCTCTGTACAGGATCTCTCCAATAGGCTTTTTGGAAATTCATGGATATGTGACTTTTCTACTGGGATAAAAAAAAAAATACACGCAGCGATGGGTAGTCAACGACAAAGAGAAATCGTTTGGATTCAGTGCGTCGCGTTGCTTTGTTTATTTGACTGGTCTGCAGCGCAGATCTCTTACTCCGTTTCAGAGGAGGTGGACAAAGGCACGTTTGTGGGGAATCTCGCTAAGGATTTAAACCTTAATGTACAGGAACTGGAGTCGAGGGGTCTAAGGATTGTATCGGGACACGGTAGGCCTACGAGGTATTTCGAGGCGAATTTGAAAACAGGAATTCTATATGTTCAGGAGAGGCTAGACAGAGAGGAGCTTTGTCCGAATACGGTAAAGTGTTCGCTAAACATACAGGCCATATTGAGCCATCCTACGCAGCTCCACCGTATAGAGGTGAATATCTTTGACATAAATGACAATGCACCATCTTTTCGTGAAACCGTGAAATTATTAAATATTTCAGAATCCTCATATCCCGGTGAGAGATACCTTCTACCGGTAGCTAATGACGCAGACACGGGCAGTAACTCGGTAAAGAGCTACAAGCTGAGCCCGAATGAACACTTCTCCCTGGATGTGCAGAACGGTGGAGAGCAGAGTGTGTCTGCTGAGTTAGTGCTGCAGAAAGCGTTAGACCGAGAGAAACAGCCTGTGATCCAGCTCACACTGACCGCTGTAGATGGAGGAAATCCTCCAAGATCCGGGACATTGCAGATTATTGTTAACGTAATGGATGTAAATGACAATACGCCAGTATTTAGCCAATCCCTTTACAAGGCATGTGTTTCTGAAAACGTTGCCTTTGCGTCATCTATATTAACAATCACCGCCACTGATTTAGATGAGGGGGTAAATGGTGACCTGGTTTATTCTTTCATTGATTGGGGACATTTTAACCCTGCCGATACATTTTCCATAAATTCAGACACAGGTGAAATTCAAGTTAAGGGGAAGTTAGATTTTGAGGAAAACGCTGCATACGAAATTCGTGTGCAGGTGTCAGATCGTGGGCACTCTCCTCGCAGTGCCCATGGTAAAGTGTTAGTGGAAGTTATTGATGTCAATGACAATACACCTGAAATATCAGTGACGTCACTTATGAGCCCAGTGAGAGAGGATGCTGAGTTAATGTCTGTGGTCGCCTTGGTCACAGTAAATGATAAAGATGGAGGTCAAAATGGCCTCACCAACTGTAAACTTGTAGGCTCTGTCCCTTTCAAACTAAAGTCGAACTACAAAAACGATTATTCTTTAGTGGTAGACGGGCCTCTTGATAGGGAGAGCACTGCTCAGTACAATGTCACTATCACTGCTACGGATGAAGGGACCCCGCCTCTCTCCAGCACCAGCGTTATTACTGTAGACGTTTCTGATGTGAATGACAACGCTCCTCGCTTCTCAGAACCAGTGATTAATGTTTACGTGAAAGAGAACAGTCCGGTAGGTGACGTCATTTATACGATGTCTGCTTTTGATCCAGATTCAGATGAAAATGCAAAAGTGACGTATTCATTATTAGATAAAAGTGTTTCAATATCATCATCTGTAAATATAAACTCAGATACAGGAGATATAGTCAGCCTGCAGTCTTTTAACTACGAGGAGATAAAAACTTTCCAGTTTAAAGTTCAGGCCACAGACTCTGGTGTTCCTCCTCTCAGCAGCAACGTGACTGTGAACGTTTTTATTCTGGATGAGAATGACAACAGTCCTGGGATTCTCGCGCCCTATTCTGATCACGGCTCCGTTAACTCTGAGAACATTCCCTATTCTGCTGAAGCGGGCTACTTTGTGGCCAAGATCAGGGCTGTAGACTCCGACTCTGGCTACAATGCGCTGCTTTCTTATCACATCTCTGAGCCCAAGGGAACCAACCTCTTCCGAATCGGAACCAGCACCGGGGAGCTAAGGACTAAGAGGCGAATGAGTGACAATGACTTGAAAACACACCCGTTGGTCGTGTTGGTTTCTGATAACGGAGAACCCTCACTGTCAGCGACGGTGTCTATTGATATAGCGGTGGTTGAAAGTACCATTGAAATCAAGACTCAATTCAAAAATATACCGAGAAAGGAGGAGAGCTTCTCTGATTTAAACCTGTATTTGCTGATCGCCATTGCCTCGGTGTCAATGATATTTTTATTGAGCCTGATCAGTTTAATAGCTGTAAAATGCCACAGGACAGACGACAGTTTCAGAAGGTACAGCGCCCCAATGATCACCACACACCCTGACGGGAGCTGGTCTTACTCTAAATCTACTCAGCA
Organism: Oncorhynchus keta; assembly: GCF_023373465.1. Lineage (NCBI taxonomy): Eukaryota > Metazoa > Chordata > Actinopteri > Salmoniformes > Salmonidae > Oncorhynchus > Oncorhynchus keta. The sequence continues at coordinate 48,851,399 of NC_068424.1, read as the reverse complement.
GTATGACGTGTGTTTCAGCTCAGACACACTGAAGAGTGACGTAGTGGTTTTCCCCGCACCGTATCCACCTGCAGATGCAGAACTGATCAGTATTAATGGAAATGACACGTTTGACAGGACTCAAACATTACCCAACAAGGAGAAGGTAAGCATGATCTCCCGACTGCCATAATCAGTTTCATATCGAATGATTAGTGTGTAACGCATGTACACGTATTGATACCTTTCACTGGTGTAATGGAATAGATGCAAACGTGGACATTTGTTCATGAGTATTGTGTATTTGCATTCTCGAGAGCATTAGGTAGCCTAGTGGTTAGAGCGTTGCACTAATTAATAACCAAAAGGTTGAAAGATCGAATCCCCGAGCTAACAAGGTAAAACTCTTTCGTTCTGCCCCTCAACAAGGCAGTTAACCCATTGTTTCTAGGCCGTGATTGAAAGTAAGAATTTCTTCTCAACTGACTTGCCTAGTTAAATAAAGATGAAATAGTATGGTATAGACCCTTGAGCTTTCCGTGTCAATGCCTTGAGTTTTAGTCCGCGCGACTCCTTTTTGATTGATTTATCTTCTGTCGTTGTTATCAGAACACGACCATTGTGAAGATGTATTTCTTTAGATGAGGTTACTTTACTTGCATGTAGCTACGTTCCCTGTGTTTAGCATGTGACAGCACATTTGTCCTTTTTATACACGTGGGCCTTTCGTTGAGTAAATGTCCAGTGTGATATTGTCGACTTGAGGTCATCGCAGTATTCCAAAAACAAGTGAAATGCAAGTGGCACACGGTGTCACTACAGACCACAGAAGTAAACGAAGTCACTGATATTCCATGACTCCTCCTCTCTGAAAGAAAAAGAGAATAGAGTCACCAGTCTCGAGAGGTTTTTTGATGCGAAACACTCGAATGGTGGTGAGACGGAATGGGCTGGGTGGATTTTTAAAAACATTTGACCGGTTTTTAGGTTTCGTGGAAATGTGAATATATTCTGTTGGATTAATTCATTTTGAAAAAGCAACCATGGGTTGTCGAAGACAAAGAGAAGGCGTTTGGATTCAGTGCGTCGCGTTGCTTTGTCTGTTTGACTGGTCTGCAGCGCAGATCTTTTACTCCGTTTCAGAGGAGGTGGACAAAGGCACGTTTGTGGGGAATCTCGCTAAGGATTTAAACCTTAATGTACACGAACTGGAGTCGAGGGGTCTAAGGATTGTATCGGCACATAGTAAGAGGTATTTTGATGCGAATCTGAAAACAGGATTACTGTTAGTTAACGAGAGAATAGACAGAGAGGAGCTCTGTCCGAGTACGGTAAAGTGCTCTCTAAATATAGAGGCCATATTGAGCCATCCTATGCTTCTCCACCGCATCGAGGTGAATATTTTAGACATCAATGACAATTCTCCGTCATTCATTAAAAATTGTGCTACTTTTAACATATCTGAATCTTCATACCCCGGTGAGCGATACCCACTGCCAATAGCGAATGACGCAGATACGGGCAGTAACTCGGTAAAGAGCTACAAGCTGAGCCCAAATGAACACTTCTCCCTGGATGTACAGAACGGTGGAGACCAGAGTGTGTCTGCTGAGTTAGTGCTGCAGAAAGCTTTAGACCGAGAGAAACAGCCCGTTATTCAGCTCACACTGACCGCTGTAGATGGAGGAAAACCTCCACAATCCGGAACGCTGCCTATTGTTGTAAATGTCATAGATTCTAATGATAATTCACCCTCATTTAGCAAGCCGCTGTATAAGGTCAGTGTGCCTGAGAATATACCTTTTGGGACTACAGTCTTAACACTTAGTGCTACTGATTCAGACGAAGGACTAAACAGTAAACTTGTGTATTCATTCATTGAGCGTGGGAATCTGAATCCTGCTGATATGTTTGCCCTGAATTCAGATTCAGGTGAAATGACTGTCAAAGGACATTTGGATCAGGAGAAAAACGCAGCATATGAAATACGTGTACAAGCAACTGACCAAGGTTCATCACCTCGCAGTGGTTATTGTAAAGTATTAGTTGAGGTTGTTGATGTTAATGACAATGCTCCTGAAATATCAGTGACATCATTAATGACCCCAGTGAAAGAGGATAGTGAAATGGGGACAGTGGTCGCCTTGGTAACTGTGATAGATAAAGACGGAGGGAAAAACGGCCTCACTAACTGTAAACTTGTTGAGGCTGTTCCTTTTAAACTAAAGTCGAACTATAAAAACTATTATTCGTTAGTTGTAGATGGGCCTCTTGACAGAGAGAGTGTTTCTCAGTATAACGTCACCATCATCGCTACGGACGAAGGGACCCCGCCTCTCTCCAGCACCAGCGTTATTACTGTGCGCGTTTCTGATGTCAATGACAACGCTCCTCGCTTCTCAGAACCAATTATTCATGTTTATGTTAAAGAGAACCGTCCGGTAGGTGACGTCATTTATACGATGTCTGCTTTTGATCCAGATTCAGATGAAAATGCAAAAGTGACGTATTCGTTATTAGATAAAAGTGTTTCAATATCATCATTTGTAAATATCAACTCGGATACCGGAGATGTAGTCAGCCTGCAGTCGTTTAACTATGAAGAGACGAAAACTTTCCAGTTTAAAGTTCAGGCCACAGACTCTGGTGTTCCTCCTCTCAGCAGCAACGTGACTGTGAACGTTTTTATTCTGGATGAGAATGACAACAGTCCTGGGATTCTCGCGCCCTATTCTGATCACGGCTCCGTTAACTCTGAGAACATTCCCTATTCTGCTGAAGCGGGCTACTTTGTGGCCAAGATCAGGGCTGTAGACTCCGACTCTGGCTACAATGCGCTGCTTTCTTATCACATCTCTGAGCCCAAGGGAACCAACCTCTTCCGAATCGGAACCAGCACCGGGGAACTAAGGACTAAGAGGCGAATGAGTGACAATGACCTGAAAGCTCACCCGTTGGTGGTGTTGGTTTCTGATAATGGAGAACCCTCACTGTCAGCGACTGTGTCTATTGATGTAGTGGTGGTTGAAAGTACCATTGAAATCCAGACTCAATTCAGAAATGTGCCGAGAACAGAGGAGAGTGTCTCTGATTTAAACCTGTATTTGCTGATCGCCATTGCCTCGGTGTCAATGATATTTTTATTGAGCCTGATCAGTTTAATAACTGTAAAATGCCACAGGACAGACGACAGTTTCAGAAGGTACAGCGCCCCAATGATCACCACACACCCTGACGGGAGCTGGTCTTACTCTAAATCTACTCAGCAGTATGACGTGTGTTTCAGCTCAGACACACTGAAGAGTGACGTAGTGGTTTTCCCCGCACCGTATCCACCTGCAGATGCAGAACTGATCAGTATTAATGGAAATGACACGTTTGACAGGACTCAAACATTACCCAACAAAGACAAGGTAAGGGTTACAGGTCAGTTAAAAGTTAAATCTGTTTTTCTCCCTTTGTTTAGGCCTACCAAGTTATCTGCATTGGTTTGCTTATGCTGGTTATTCTGACGTTGTTTTGTTACTCGTTTGAATGATCCGTTTAATTTTAGAACGTTCTGAAGTTGTAACATTGTGTTACCAGTTGTAACATTTGTACCAGTTGTAACATTTGTACCAGTTGTAACATTTTCTTGCTATTTGCCTGCATGGTTAAAGCGAGAGCGGTCTCGCTCTCCATGGTGCTGAAACGCATCACGCCCGTTTGCGAGAAGTTTGTCTGATGAAGTGGCTGAACATTCGGGTTCTGGTGTCTGTGTTAACTAGGCCGTATCAAATTGAGTAGTTTTTACCTAATCACATTTAAAATACTGTAGAACTCACCAATGTCATCGGAAATTAACAGATATTGTGGTCATGACCCGTAGCTTTTATGGTCACTTTATGTGTTTTGGGGGATTGCTGATTTTGGTCTTCACTTCCACAGAAATCTATAGCCGAGTTGTTCCGTTTTCTCTGTCGATATCCACGCGGTGTCGCTATCTGCTCACACAGTGTAAATCCTCGCTCGTTGTTTGAGACTCCTCCCTTTACAGGGGCATTGTTCGGTGTCGAAAAAAACGCTTTGTTTGCCCGAGCAGCAGAACATCGTGGATCTCGTCTGGGTCTGTTTTGGATTTTAAGAAATTACGCAGCTATGTGGACGACAGCTGCTTTTGGTAGCTGGGGGTTTAATAAGCATAATACTGTCACAATGACTCACCAAGCGTTTATATTTCATCCGTGGATGTACTACCTTCTGCCGTTGTCCCATCTTTGGAGTATCGCATCAGCACAGATTGCCTATTCCATATCGGAGGAATCTAACCCGGGCACTGTTGTCGGACATTTCGCGAAGGATTTGCATCTTAACGTGCAGGACCTTGAATATCGTGGGTTTGAGATTTCGGGACTCAATAAGAGGTATTTCGATGTAAATACAAAGACTGGAATTTTGTCCGTGAGGGAGAGAATAGACAGAGACGAGCTCTGTACTCGGAGCACGAAGTGTTCCTTAACGCTAGAAGCCATTGTGAATTCGCCATTGAACCTATACCGCCTTGAGGTGAATGTTTTGGATATAAATGACAACTCGCCATCTTTTAGGTCTCCTAAAACCTATTTGAATGTATCGGAGTCTGCATTTCCAGGTGAGAGATTTCCTTTGGACAGCGCCTACGACGCAGACATAGGAGCTAACTCGGTAAAGAGCTACAAGCTGAGCCCGAATGAACACTTCTCCCTGGATGTACAGAACGGCGGAGAGCAGAGTGTGTCTGCTGAGTTGGTGCTGCAGAAAGCTTTAGACCGAGAGAAACAGCCCGTTATCCAGCTCACACTGACCGCTGTAGATGGAGGAAAACCTCCACGATCTGGGACATCACTTATTATTATAAATGTAGAGGATGTTAACGACAATATTCCTATTTTCTCAAAGCCCCTCTACAAAGCTCGTATTCCTGAGAATAAGCCTCCAGGTAGCTCCGTGATTATGGTTCAAGCGAAAGATTCAGATGAGGGGCTAAACGGAGAAATAGTGTATAGTTTTATCAACCAAAACAATGACAATAGCATTGATGCATTCGCAATTAATTCCGTAACTGGAGAAATCACCGTGAAAGGCGTGGTTGATCACGAGACCAACAACGTTTTTGAAATCCGTATCCAAGCTAAAGACAAAGGCCACAAGCCAAGAGCATCTCACTGTAAAGTGCTGGTTGAAATTACCGACATGAATGACAATCCACCAGAGATATCTGTCACGTCTTTAGTTAACGTTGTAAAAGAGGATGCGTCATTAGGGACAATGGTTGGCCTGATAACAATAATTGACAATGACGCAGGCAAAAATGGCGCTGTACAGGTTAAAATACTAGACTCCGTACCATTTACGATAAAGAGCTCTTATAATAATCATTATTCTTTAGTAGTAGATGGGCCTCTTGACAGAGAGGGTGTTTCTGAGTATAATGTCACCATCGCAGCTACGGATGAAGGGACCCCGCCTCTCTCCAGCACCAGCGTTATTACTGTACACGTTGCTGATGTGAATGACAACGCTCCTCGCTTCTCAGAACCAGTGATTAATATTTATGTTAAAGAGAACAGTAAGGTAGGAGACGTCATTTGTACGACGTCTGCTTTTGACCCAGACTCAGATGAAAATGCAAAAGTAACTTATTCTTCATTAGATAAACGTGTTTTCGTATCATCTTCTGTAAATATAAACTCAGATACAGGAGATATAGTCAGCCTGCAGACTTTTAACTATGAAGAGACGAAAACTTTCCAGTTTAAAGTTCAGGCCACAGACTCTGGTGTTCCTCCTCTCAGCAGCAACGTGACTGTGAACGTTTTTATTCTGGATGAGAATGACAACAGTCCTGGGATTCTCGCGCCCTATTCTGATCACGGCTCCGTTAACTCTGAGAACATTCCCTATTCTGCTGAAGCGGGCTACTTTGTGGCCAAGATCAGGGCTGTAGACTCCGACTCTGGTTACAATGCGCTGCTTTCTTATCACATCTCTGAGCCCAAGGGAACCAACCTCTTCCGAATCGGAACCAGCACCGGGGAACTAAGGACTAAGAGGCGAATGAGTGACAATGACCTGAAAACTCACCCGTTGGTGGTGTTGGTTTCTGATAACGGAGAACCCTCACTGTCAGCGACTGTGTCTATTGATGTAGTGGTGGTTGAAAGTACAGGTGAAATCCAGACTCAATACAGAAATGTACCGAGAAAGGAGGAGAGTTTCTCTGATTTAAACCTGTATTTGCTGATCGCCATTGCCTCGGTGTCAGTGATATTTTTACTGAGCCTGATCAGTTTAATAGCTGTAAAATGCTTCAAGACAGACGACAGTTTCGGCATGCACAGCGCCCCAATGATCACCACACACCCTGACGGGAGCTGGTCTTACTCTAAATCTACTCAGCAGTATGACGTGTGTTTCAGTTCAGACACACTGAAGAGTGACGTAGTGGTTTTCCCCGCACCGTACCCACCTGCAGATGCAGAACTGATTAGTATTAATGGAAATGACACGTTTGACAGGACTCAGACATTACCCAACAAAGAGAAGGTAAGATCTAGGCTATACATGAATGGGCATTTTATTATATTGAATTATACCGTTATTGCTCCTTTAAACTTCTTGCAGTCAAGAATATTGTCTTCAAAGTTTCTCTTACTTTAGAAAACAACCCTTAACTCTAGAGTTGTCACCTTGTGCTTATTTTCAATGAGCGTGTAGCGTGAGTGTTGCTGTCCATGGTGCTGAACTAGTTAACATCTCTGACGTTCGAATGCTTCTCTATGACGCTGTGGAAATGTGTTCCTAGTTACTTTTGTATTTGATTCAAGGATCCAAAAATTAGTTGTTTCAACGGATGATAGAGTTGCAGCCTAATTGAAAAAGGCAAATTGTGAGCTTTTCTAATGGCAGCAGAATCAGAACGTCAGCTGTTGTTCTTTTGATGGATTCTGGGTTTTTTCTTCATGATTGTGCAACAACCAATACTTGCTTTCATATGATGTAGTTTTATTTCCATTTTCTATTTATATAATGTCAACACTTACCCCCATGTTTAGAATATTACTACTTAGCGCATTATTCTAAGTCCGTAGTCTCTCGCTCTCTCTCTCTTGCATCCACAAGATGGATTCATTGATGGCGATTGCATGTTGTTGAATCTTTTACAAACCACCACGGAGGTTCAGTGAAATATAAATTGAAGCAAACAGACAGTCATTTAAATTGAGTGTAAATGGAGGAGTCTGCGTTCCTGTGTATGAATGAGTGAGCTGGCTTGGCACAAGCAGGGGCCTGCCTATCTTTTTGAGTCCCCAGGAGGTGTGTGGATGACAGGATAGGCCTCTCTCTCGCTCTCATGCCTTTTATTCTGCTGTTCCCTCAGCTTGGAGGATTACTGCTGTAACAACCTTTTCTTTCACATCGGAGTGCATGAGTAATCCTTCTCTTTCATTCTCTCCCTTATCCTTTTTATCTATCCCCTCTGTTTCACACCCCTGCTGTTGCTTTGTACATTTCCCTGACTCACTGTGCATTTCTCTCAATCTCATGGTCTCTCTGCTCCTATTGCATTCCCATCCTTTAATCGATTTCCCTCAAACCCTCTGCCCCTTTCCCTCAGCCACTATCCCTGCCTGTCTTTCTCGGTCTATGTTCCCTTTTCTAATTCATCATTTCTCTTTCCTCCAGTCTCACTGTTTCTCTTGCTTTCCCACCCTTCAATGCCCTCTTTGCCCCTCCCCCTCCTACCTTTCCCCTCAGCCCACAGGCCTTGTTCCATCCCTCTGATTCTCTCTCCCCTTATTTTGCTCTCTATACAACATTTTCCTTCCATTTTCTCAGCCTCAGTGTTCCGCTCGATATCAACTCCTATCTATCTCTTTGTCTCCATATCGCCCTCTCCCACCCTCCTTCCATCTACCCTCCCTCCTTCAGTCCACCAACCTTGTTTTCATGTGTGTGTGTCTGTGTGTGTGTGTGGGGGGGGAGCAGCTGAGAGGAGTAATGGTGAATTAGCAGCAGGTCTCCCCAGACACGCATGCTATCAGCCTGAGCATGCTGTAAACAGGATTCTTCTCATTTTCATTAACATGCGCTAAGTGTGTCAGGGCGGCTCGATCCGCTCAGCGTGTAAGCTGCTCGGCCCCTTTCTGTTGGACGACACAGACTGTGTCTATCAACAGCGAACGCTATCTACTCATGCGGATTGAGCATTCTTTTGGCCATTTAAAGTGGTGCTGTTTGTAACCAGTGGCATTCAAGTGGGCTTTGTAAATATTGTGTAGTCTAGGCCTCAATGTAGCTCTGTCCCCCTTGGTCTCTGTATCGCACAAAGCTCTATGATGTACTTCTCTTTGATAATAAGTTCTTTAATACTCTTTCATAATACACTGACCTATTTTTTTTGTGAGTGGTCGGTCAGTAAAAACAAGTAAATAAAATACCAGCTCAGAGCCACTGTATGATCATTTGGTTGGTTCAGAATGTGTTCTTATCTATGTGGTCTGCTTTGGGGGGCTCTCTATGATCACATGGGGGTTCTGAATATTGCAATGCATGTGTAAGTGGGTCAGTGTGTGTCTGGAAGATTGCAGTGCCCTCTGAGCTCAATGCGAGTCAGTATGTGTTTACTAGGTGTCTGAGAGTCACACAAAAATATATTCTCTATGTCACCACGCTCTCTCTCTGTGCTGCGTTTGGCCCGGTGTGGCTCCAGTAACAATGCCTGAGGCTGTCTCTTTGCATTCGAGTGGTTCAGAATGCGCTCTGTCGGCTGCAGCTCTGTGTGTGTGTGTGTGTGTGTGTGTGTGTGTGTGTGTGTGTGTGTGTGTGTGTGTGTGTGTGTGTGTGTGTGTGTGTATGTGAGAGAGAGAGAGAGGCTGTGGTAATTTTCCGCTCTGCTCTGCAGCAGAAAGGATCTCTCAGAGCCTTGGCGTCTCGGCGAGCTGCAGCCTGGGCTGGGCGGGGCTGACGTTACCGGCAGCAACTCAGCAGTCAATCACAGCTAAATCGGGGAGGCGGGACAAAGGGTTAGGGGAATGAGGTCGCAGGGCTTATCCCTCCAGCTCTCAGGTCACCACCATGTCTGTGTGTGGGTGGGTGTTTGTCAGTGTGTTCTCTGTGTACGTGTGTTTATTTGAGTGTGTGTAATTTCCTAATATCAACAGATTCATGTTGGTGTATTAAACAGTATTGCACTTAGTGTATGAGTTTCTTTGTGTGAGCAGCAGTGTGTGTAGTCCTGTATTTAGCTGAGTGTGTGTTATTCAATAACGTGTTTATTACATTGGCTGTGTGTTAAGTGTGTGTTGGCTAAAAGCCTCTTCCTCTGCTCTGCTGGCCCCAGTGTTGCAAAAAGCATTACATTATTGATTATCTAAGTACATTATCCCTGGTGAGGTAGCCAGCTAAGTGCTTCACAATTTTACTGGATTGTATTTCTACAGCAGGGGGCATTGATTCACCTACTGTAAGTCATTTAGGTTCAGTAACCATCCAGATGGGGTCAACTATTGTTACCCAAAAAGACACCCTTACACCCAGCTCTCTGGTTCAGATTTAGGTTGCATCATGGTTGACATGATTGGGCCAATGATAATGCGGCACCTTGAGACGCCTGCTCTATGTCCTGGCTTTGTTCCAGCGTCCTTTGTTTAGCACATAGACATGCACGCATGGACACTCGGGTGTGAACACGTCACTTCCTGGTTTCCTCCCTCCTGGGTGTGGCTCTTGGCAAGGGGAAGGGAGCTCAGCTGAGGTTGCCATGGAGGTTGCCATGGAGATGATCCTCATTGCTGACGTGCACCAATCTGTTTCTCAGAGAGAGAGTGAGAACTGCAAATGTAAATCCACCCCACTCAAAGATGAAAAAAGAGAGAGTGGAAAGGCAGAGGGAGGGAGAAAGGTGTGAGAATACAGAGAGAATAATGGATTGAGAGAAAGAGGGAGGGAGATGAAGACAGCAAAAAGGTGACAGATTAGGACAGGGAGTGTGAATGTGAAATCATGTGAAAGGGAGAGAAGGAGAAAGCCTTGATGAGGCAGACGAAAACAAATTAAACAACTACAGGTGTATTGCAGCTAAGTGGAAATACAAGGGGCTGAGAATTGGTCACAGAAAAAGACTGAACACACACACACACACACACACACACACACACACACACACACACACACACACACACACACACACACACACACACACACACACACACACACACACATTATGGCATTAGGCTGTTGTTGCAGTCTATAGATTAGCTTTGTCATGTTCAGAACCACAGGGTTCTTCCATATCCATCCACCCCCGTCCATCCAGCGGGGCTACTAAGCCAGGGGTCCTGCGTGGTGGGATAGACGGGATCGGGCGCCTGCCTGCTGTCTCAGATAGCTTTGTTTACCACAACATGAATCTGTTTAATTTTATGTTCAGGCAGAACGGGGACAGCCCACACCCTGTTTAACCCCTCCAGGACCCTGGAGGAGAGATTTACTTCCACTTTCGTACTGTCATGCCCATTACACAGAAAGGAGGATACACTGGGGAAGGCATAACCAAACGCACCCAGCACAGTCTCTCCATACAACCCTTTATGCTGAAAGGGAAGTACACTTGGGAAGGCACAACCAAATGCAGCCAGAACAGCCTCTCCACCTCATCCTACATACATGGGAAGGGGTCATCATCTCTACTGAAACCAAGATGTTATATCTGAGATTGAAAAGGTTCTAAAGCATGTTATGAACCAGTTCAACACGCAGGGGTAAACCTGCGCACCCCTTTCAAACAGGCCCTCCGATCTATGAGTCTTTAGATGGAGATTCTCGGTAGAAAGGTGTGCAGTCTTTCATTATACATTGGTTTTACAAAGTTAGCGCTGATGGCGCTAGAGTGTTAGCATGTTATTAATCGGACGTGAAACAAAATGCAGTTAAGAGTTTTGCCGCACGGTAGCCTTTGATCTCTGTTTGCTGGAAGGTCTTTACGATATCATGGTTCGTTTCTGGATTCATTAACAGGGAAAGGGGTATACCTCGTCAGTTGCACAACTGAATGCAGTCAACCGATATGCGTCTTCCGCATTTAACTCGAAACCTGTGAAGAAGAGAGGTGCTGGGGGATGCCTTAATCAACATCCATGTCACCGGCGCACTGGGAGCAGTTGTTGTCGGGGGGTTAACTGCCTTGCTCAAAGGCAGGACTGCAGATTTTCCTACCTTGCCGGCTTGGGGATTCAAACCAGCGACCTTGTGTTTATTGGCCCAATGCTCTTAACCGCTGGGCTACCTGACAGAAATACTAGATATGTTATCTCTTATATCTGGGGGTTTTTGTGCTTACGGGTGTGGTTGATCACGTTTACCACAGAGTGCTCTGATCAATCTGTGAGATCTGGCTTGTGTGATTTGTAATGCCTTGTTGCAGACATGTATTCTCTTGCAGGCTGAGGGTGTTGTCACTGGAAACAGATTCTCTCGTCAGCATCTTTTAGTTTCCTTCTCTCTCCTCTGGAGGGGGCCTGGCACTGTCCTTCACAGCCACACTGTCAGACGCGGGAGGAGAAGAAAGGAGGAGAGCTGCGGATTGAGACACACACACACACATTGTGGAGACCATGCTGAGTCTGTCCTTGCAGTATCCTCTTACACCAATAGAGGTCCCAGTATTACTGTTTCTCCCTCTCCCATCCTGTCCTGGCTGCAAACTGCAGTGCTCTTGGCACTGAGACAGAACACCGCCCCTTAGATTTTTTTCTCTCTCTCTCGCTCTGTGGCACAATCTTAAAACGCTTAGTTCCAGAAAAACAAATCTCTCAACCCACACAATATGGCAGATATTGTAGTTAGCAATTGAAATGGTTGAATCTCCATCATTTATCACATCCCTCCAATAAGTGGTGCAGCCTGATGCAATGGGCTCTCTCTTCACCTAAATGGTCAGGATTTGTTCTCTTCACGTTAGGAAAAATAAGAGTAAAGTATCATTTGTGATAATGGTGATGATCAGTGTGTATCCTTTCATGGTTTGTCAGCCTCTCCTCCTTTTAGCCTACATATATCATTCTCTCTGAGGAAATGGATGTTTTGTCATTTCCTGCCTGTTAGATGCAGATTTTTCATCACTATGGCCTTTTCTCCTGGCAACACAGACACTGTGGTTGCTGTCCTCCTACACAATAGCCTGCAGGCATTTTCTTTTTTTGAGAGAATGAGAGACAGACAGAGAAAAAGAGAGAGAGAGAGAGCTATTTTGTTTTTTTTCATTATTATTTTTAATGGATTTCCTAAATGCAAGAGTCCTAGAAAACCAGGTGGCCATTTTGTGTGCTGTACCCTATTTTAGCAGTGTAATGTGGTGGCAAGATTTGTGCCATGCAGAAGTTCTGTATAAGAGGTCTAAATTCTGTAGTTTACATATAGGCACAGTGTAACTACACATAATGTTTGTGTCTCTTCACGATGAACAGTAGGTGGTTCAAAGCTCTGACTCCATCTTGTGTGGCGCGGGGGAGGGGGGGGGCATGTATGAGGTCATCACTCCTTGCCCTGAGAACACCAGACGAGACAGCAGCTGACGATAACAAAGAGACGGGACTCTCTCAGAGCCCAGATGCTCATTCAGTCTCTTCACCCAGGGCTAGAGTCAGTGCTGGTCCCAGTCCCTTTGTGTGTGTGCATGTGTGTGTGTGACAGAGCGACTGAGGCTTGATTCACCCAGTACCGTCCATGACCCATCTCTCTGACGAGCTCTCCTCCAGCTGGGACATCTGACTCAGAAACGGAGGGCTTCCACATGGCATAACAGATGCTGTGGGGGGCTGGACGAATGGCTTTTAAACCGGGACAATTCATGTGTCTCAACAGAGAGAGTGTTACTGGAGAGCCTGTTATTAATATGTCCGCCATCTTGCATAATGGATGGAGAGGGTCATTAATATTATGTCTCATCTAGCTCCAAAAAGAGAGCACAGGAAGTGCACTCAGAGCTCTGCACCTTTTTCCCTCTCCCAGTCACTGCTCCATCTCTCCTCCTGTCAGTCTCTCTCCATTCTTTACCCCCTCTGTTTCTCGTCTCTCCCCTCCCTCTCTCTGTCCCGCTCCCCTTCTCTCTCTGGGGTGGTTTTAAGAGAGGACATGACAGTGGAGAGGGAGAGGCAGCAGCAGCAGAGACATTAGCTCCCGTGTTTCCACTTCAGACATTCTGGTGGCCCTGGGCCACAGCTCTCCCAGCTGGAGCAACGGATGTCACAGACACACAGCACAGCTGGACCAGAGAGGAGGGAGGGAGGTGAAACAGGAGAGAGGAAGGATAGAGGCACTGAGAGGGGAGAGTATGAGGCAGTTGGTAGAGGGTAAGAGAGGGGGTGGTGAGATTGAGACGAGTAGGGGAGGATTGCAGGAAGAGAGGAAAGAGACAGTAATGGTTGGTGAGGAGTGAGATGGGATAGAGGGAGACAGAGAGGCAGAATAGATGATTTCACCCTTCAGTCAGTGGTGACAAGAGCAGAGAGAGGGAGCCATTGAAGAGAATTGGGACATGTACTGTGTTTGTTCTGGCGAGACAGACATCTGTTTGTCTAGCAGAGGAGGAATTTAGATACTTAATCTCGAGCCCCTTGAGTGCAAATGAAATAATGCACAGATCTGTGGCGTGCAATTAACGGCGGAACAGATGGGTGGATTCTAACAGGTACAGTGAGAGAGATGTCAGTTACCTGCCCATGTACCATCAGCCCAATAGACAGAGAACGAGAGGAGAGCAGAACACGATATAGAGAGAGAGGCAGACAATGGAGCGAGGTGGAAAAGGCCAGGTGTAAAATCCTGCGGTGTGTGTAATTGGCGAGATAACGGTTGCCTCTTTTCATTGCTGTCTCAAATTGCCGTAAACATGGAGCTTGGGCACCCCGCTGGGAGAATCTTCTGAATGTCAGGGGTAGCGCTGCGGCTCGCATGCTTCTGAGACTCACGAGTACGGACCGACACGAGAGCCCCGCTGTGTCATCTCCACAGCTCAGTTAAATTGGTCATTGGAAAAAAAGAAAGGAGAGCGGATGTATAAAATAGAAAATAACATTTAAAACTCTGTCCAATGAAAAAACTTCCCTCTCGGTCCATCAAACCTAACTCAAGTCCCGTTGCACCTCCATCTCTGTTCTCTTCCGTTGCATCTCTCCAGCTCCCCAGTTCGCCACCCCCTCAGCCTCGCTTGGAGTGTGAAGAAGAGTCGCTCAGCTATCTATCCATCTACTTGTAGCATCGGAGTGACTCACTGCTCAGCGCCTCGTCTTGCGGGCTGCCAGCACATGTCATTGCCGTGGGCAGAGGGTTCAGTGGAGGAGAGCTGGAGCCGCACCGGGAGAGGGGAGGGTTGTGTGGGCGTGTTGCGTGCCTGGGTGAATCAGACTGGCACTAGTGCTCTCTGAGGTCACACAGTCCCAAATAAACACAGAACAACAACTTGATGCTCAGTCTACCATACTGATATAGGCCTATAACTCTGACTATGTTTACTGTGGGATTTACCCAGAGATAGACATATACACCAATGAATGACCACTGGCTGAGACAATGTTGTAATTGATGAAAACTAAATTTAGTTTGAGTCATTTTTTAAAGTAAATGAGCTCCAGGCTATGCTAGTAGTTTCCCTTTTTGATTAAATAAATCAATAGGTTGAGATCAGCATTAAATAACATTACTGTTTAGGCAAGCCTGGCTCCAGGATGACTCGTCTGAGGGGTCATTTTAAATCCATACAACAAGTATTGCTTTAGGTTCCTGATAACACAAGGTACAGTAGATTGGTTTTACTACTTTTCAAATGTACAAAAATGTATCTGAAACGAGGCCCTACGCGTGAACAATGAGCAATCGTCGCAATTTGTGCCTACCAACACGCACAGATCCGCTCGACACTGTCAAAGATTCTTACAGGCTTCGTAGCTTAAACTTCAATAACTAGAACTAAAGGCTACATTTCTGTTGAATTTGTGGCACTATGCAATGACCGTAACCAAGCCACCACTTCTCCAGGTGCTCAATGTTTTCTGTGTGGGAGAGTTTCAGAAAAGCTCAAAACTAAATTAAAATAAGTGCATATTCTATAGTCAATTTGAATCTGCCGCGAACAAGATGAAATGCTCATTCCCGAGAGCAACACACACACACACACTATAGCAAGAGAGCAGGGAGGGGGTGAAAAAGTAGTCTAGAAGGCTAACATTAGTTGTGTCATAGTAACCTATCACAACATGAACATGAATGAATCACAACAGAGTGAATGTTTGCCTACTTACTTCAGTAAACTAGACAAGGTATTGGTCCAACTTCTGCGACATACAACATTTACAAAAATGGAGGCCTATCTGAAATGCAACCATATGCACTGTCATTTTGCACACAAGAAAGCAAGCAATGTTGAAGAGAAGCCCCAGGAAGAATGGTAGCCCAAGGTGCGCTCATTATGGCCAGGGGGGACGGTTATGTCCCACCTGGCCAACATCCGGTGAAATTGCAGAGCGCAAAATTCAAACTACAGGATTATTCATATTTATCTTTCATAAAATCACAAGTGTAATACATCAAAATAAAGCTTAACGTCTTGTTAATCTAGCCATTGTGTCAGATTTCAAAAAGGCTTTACGGCGAAAGCAAACCATGCGATTATCTGAGGACAGCGCCCCGCACACAAAAGCATGAAAAACATACACTGCTCAATAAAATAAAGGGAACACTAAAATAACACATCCTAGATCTGAATGAATGAAATATTCTTATTAACTACTTTTTTCTTTACATAGTTGAATGTGCTGACAACAAAATCACACAAAAATGATCAATGGAAATCAAATGTATCAACCCATGGAGGTCTGGATTTGGAGTCACACTCAACATCAAAATGGAAACCCACGCTACAGGCTGATCCAACTTTGATGTAATGTCCTTAAAACAAGTCAAAATGAGGCTCAGTAGTGTGTGTGGCCTCCACGTGCCTGTATGACCTCCCTACAACACCTGGGCATGCTCCTGATGAGGTGGTGGATGGTCTCCTGAGGGATCTCCTCCCAGACCTGGACTAAAGCATGTGCCAACTTCTGGACATTCTGTGGTGCAACGTGGTGTTGGTGGATGGAGCGAGACATGATGTTCCAGATGTGCTCAATTGGATTCAGGTCTGGGGAACGGGCGGGCCAGTGCATAGCATTAATGTCTTCCTCTTGCAGGAACTGCTGACACACTCCAGCCACATGAGGTCTAGCATTGTCTTGCAGTAGGAGGAACCCAGGGTCAACCACACCAGCATATGGTCTCACAGGGGGTCTGGGGATCTCATCTCGGTACCTAATGGCAGTCAGGCAGTCAGCCCCCCAAAGAAATGCCATAATGACAAAGTGAAAACAGGTTTTTAGATTTTTTTGAAAATGCATTAAAAATGAAAAACAAATGTACATAATTATTTAGACCCTTTGCTATGAGACTCAAAATTGAGCTCAGGTTCATCCTGTTTCCATTGATCGTCCTTGAGATGTTTCTACAACTTGGAGTCCACCTGTGGAACATTTAATTGATTGGACATGATTTGGAAAGGCACACACCTGTCTATATAAGGACCCACAGTTGGCAGAGCATGTCAGAGCAAAAACCAGGCCATGAGGTCGACGGAATTGTCCTTAGAGCACCGAGACGAAATTGTGTCGAGGCACAGATTTGAAAGAGTACCAAAACATTTCTGCAGCATTGCAGGTCCCAAAGAACACAGTGGCCTCCATCATTCTTAAATGAAAGAAGTTTGGAACCACCAAGCCTGGCCAAACTGAGCAATCGGTGGAGAAGGGCCTTCGTCAGGGAGGTGAACAAGAACCCAATGGTCACTCTGACAGAGCTCTACAGTTCCTCTGTGGAGATGGGAGAACATTCCAGAAGGACAACCATCTCTGCAGCACTCAACCAATCAGGCCTTTATGGTGGAGTGGCCAGACGGAAGCCACTCCTCAGTAAACAGCACATGACAGCCCCTGCTTGGAGTTTGCCAAAAGGCACCTAAAGACTCTCAGACCATGAGAAACAACATTCTCTGGTCTGATGACACCAAGATTGTACTATTTGGCCTGAATGCCAAGCGTTACGCTTGGAGTAACCCTGGCACTCTCCCTACGGTGAAGCATGGTGGTGGCAGCATCATGCTTTTGGGATGTTTTTCAGCGGCATGGACTGGGAGACTAGTCAGGATCAAGGTAAAGATGAACAGAGCAAAGTACAGAGAGATCCTTGATGAAAACCTGCTCCAGAGCGCTCAGGACCTCAGACTGGGGCGCGAAGGTTCACCTTCGATGAGCACAACGACCCTAAGCACACAGCCAAGACAACGCAGGAGTTGCTTCAGGACACGTCTCTGAATGTCCTTGAGTGGCCCAGCCAGAGCCCGGACTTGAACCCGATCGAACATCTCTGAAGAGACCTGAAAGTAGGATCTGCAGAGAAGAAGACTCGAGACTGCTGTAATCGCTGCCAAAGGGGCTTCAACGAGGTACTGAGTAAAGGGTCTGAATACTTATGTAAATATAATAGTTCTGTTTGTTATTTTGAATACATTAGCAAACATTCTAAAAACCTATTATGCGTTATTCGGTGTAGATTTATGAGGGGATAAAAACTATTTAATCAATTTCAGAATAAGGCTGTAACGTAACACAATGTGGAAAAAGTCAAGGGGTCTGAAAACTTTCCGAAGGCGCTGTATACACAGTATATATCAATTGGACCCGTAAAAGCAAGCAATGACATTAAGAATCACAGATAAATCTAAAATATACTTTGAAGTAAAAAGCAAAGGCCTAAACTATACATTACATAAAAATATATGCCAAATAACCAGTGGTCTTAATTAAATGACGGAAAACCATTGAATGAATCATTCTGGCACTACGGCCAGGGAAGTCTTGCAGCCTCCTCCATGCTGTTTTGAACCTTGTGACATTTCTGATTCCATTTTCCTTCCTGGCGAAACGTACTTGTCAGGTCCTTCTCAAATGCCAGCTGGACGAGCAAAGGCTTTTTGTTGATCTCATGTAACATGCTGTGTCTGTGTTTACTGAATACGTTCTTTAGGGTGGAGCAGGGATTTTCGCACATTGCTGTAGATGTCCCAAATGTTAATCAGGCTGGCTCCAGGGTGACATGCCTGTAGGAGCATTTTAAATCCATGTTTCCGTGCCAACAGCACAGTCGACGTTGCTGACAATGGCCCGCCGTATCTTTTAAGAACACTGAGTGAGCTCCATTTGTTGTTACTGCCTGTGGTTGTGATTTCACTTTGTAAGAATGTGCGAACAACAATACACTCTGCTTCCACTGGTTCACGTTTGGTTCGATGCAACAGCTCGTCAGTTGCTAGTGGCTGGGGTAACGGATGTGCAGGTGCTTGTTGTGATACTGAAGCTACTAGATACTAGCTAGCTTATTATTAGGTGTAGATGTCTGCATAATTTGACCCCGCCCTGGGTGGGATCCAATGAGCTTCCTAAACAAGGTAATGAAGGTGTTACCTTATGACATTGCATGACTAGGTGCCCAATCAGAATGCATTTTTTGATTTGAACTGCTAAATATTAGATTATTACACCCCCCTTTCTCCCCCTTCCTCAGATCACAAGAGCACACCTGGCATATCAGCCTGGTGTCATAGACTAGACGTAGCCTAGTAAATGTAAATCCGGGACATCAAATTAAAGGGGGAAAGGGGGAAAGGGGGAAAGGGGATACCTAGTCAGTTGTACAACTGAATGTCTTCAACTGAAATGTGTTTTCCGCATTTAACCCAACCCCTCTGAATCAAATTAGTATGATATGTTGTGTTTGGTATGGTTACATAAGACAGATGGTTATGTCTCGCAAGCCAAAGGTTGGGAGTTCGAATCTGATCACGGAAACGTAATTTTTAGCTACATTGCAACTCCTTAGAATGTTAGCTAACCATTCCCTTAACCCTAACCATTACCTTTAACCTAACTCCTAAATGTATCCCTATCCTCTAGCCTAGCTAACATTAGCCAGCTAGCTAACATTAGCCACCTAGCTAGAATTCGTAACATGTCATACGTTTTCCAAATTCGCAACATACGGAAGTTTTTGCAAATCCGTACAATATTGTACGCTTTGCAAATTCATAACATATCATATGAGTTGTAGGTTGTAACGTATCATAGGCCTTGAGGCCGATATGTAAAGCTTAATAAAGGGCATTGATTATAGCAGAGCAGTGTGCGGTTTCTTCTTTTTTTCTCATCGTAACATATCATATGAAATAGGTGATGGACAGCCACAAATGAATACATGCCAAAACGTAGCATATTGTACTAAATGGAGTGTCTCGGATTTACATACAGAATAATATGAAATGCTCTGAGACCAGGTTGAGGATTTGCCACCCAGTGGAGCCTCCCCTGCGTTTAGGTCGCAATGGGGTGTATGTCCCGGTGGTGCTTTGAATGGCACTGCACTCACTGTATGGCTCAGTCAATTTGACTGTTATAAAAGCTGATTGTCTAGCAAACTGGTGCCTGTCTGAGTGTTATCCAACTTTTGAGAGCTCTTCAAGAGGTAAAAGGATCGAAGATGAGACGAGAGCCGAGATTCAATTCATTATGAACCGCTGTGTGCTGTTGGTATAGAAAATAAATTCGGCAGTGTCGAGACATCCTCCCCCTCACTTTGTCGTACTGATTGCGTTAGGAGTAAGAGGCCCCTCTTAATTGAATTGAATCTGATTTTAAATTGGATTCTAATAGGGGTACATGGGTTCAGACTGTACTAATTAGGAGGAAAGTCTGAGCGGGAAGATGTGGGCATTTTACTCCACTACCAGACCGACCACCTGCGGTCAGACTTGCGCAGTGAGCCACCTCGGGCCCATGGCCAGATGTTTGAGGTGTTTGAGATATTGAGTCGAATTTAAATTAGGAACCAGCTTAACCCTAACGCAACCGTAGATGTCGGCCTACCAATGGCTGTGAAATTATATGCATTCTACACTTACTACAATGTCGTCTAATATAGCCAGACAATTTGTCCAGTGCGCATGGTTTTTAATAAATGAACATATGTCACGATCGTTGATAAACTTGAGGTCCACTTTTAAAGAAAGTGTAACAAGTCGCCAGGAACCACGGTAGTGTGTGTATATTCATGCCTGCCAGGCTATTAAATGACTATTGCTTGTTGTAAACTGCCCCCAAAGCTATCTCTAAAACTGACAGGGGTTAGTCTATTTGTGTGTGAAATCGTTCCCAGCACTCAGATGGATTCTAGAATAGGGTTTTGTGAAAAACAGCTAAATTATTTTGGTCTTTTACGTCAGGTGGAAGATTAAATTCGTTTATTTGTAATAGGATATATCTTAGCTAGGTGTTTGGGGAAGGTGAGACTGTCGAAAGGAAATGCAGAGTAACTAGTCAAGTGATGGAAATTCGTCTAAATTCTTCGTGCCCACGCTTTCTACATCTGCAATTTGCGCTCTATACTATTTCAGCAATTTGGGTCTGACAGGAGAGGACATGTTAGCTTGTTTTGACAGATTGGCGGAGAGGCAAGTCTCGAGCATCTTGTTGATGACCTGGTTCGTTTCGCCCGCTCACCCGAAGTGAACATGCTTCATATGACGACATATTGGGGGTTGGGGGCTGGGGGGATCCTGTGTACTGCGAGGAATATGATGTGAAACTGGAGCGGCAGCCAAGTATCCCTGTAATTTTAATATACTGTATGATCAACCCAGCTGTCACTCTCCGGGCAATAAGTGAGAGGAGATCGCGAGCAGCCAATGACGTCTGAATTGCCTTTCAGCTCTAGGGCTCGTGGACAGCGAAAGAGCGCTGGACACAGATCACTTTGCTTTGAGAGCTGCAGAACGAGTTCAAATAGAGTAGAGGAGAACGATGGCGAAAAGGCATTGAGTAAAACCCTATAACGCATTCTTAGTTAGGATACAGCTTTTATTTATTTAATTCTGTGTTGTTTTGCTCGTTCTATTGTCTCTGCACTCTTAGAATAAAAGGTTCCTCATAGAACCAAAAGGGGTTCAATCTCTTGCTTCATATATGGAACCCCTAAAAGTTGTATATAGAACCCTTTGATAGGAATGTAGAACCCTTTTGATATAATGTTTAAACTTTAATTATCTAGCCTATAGTTTATCATATGACTCTGGTTTCATATATTTTAATAAAATAATCAACTTTGCTTACCTTAATTCATTGAAAATTGGTAACGTTAGGCTACTTGCAAGTTGGTTCAAACACCGTCCTCAAGCGTCGTCATGTAGGAATGTCAAATTTTGAATTGACCAGAAGGTTATATATTTTAAAAACTTCTTTTTTTTTTACCTACGAGTGCATGCTTTTATTAAGCACATTATTTCCTGTTGTTTCTAGCTAACATTTAGTTTGCAACAGCACAGGTATGTTTGCCACTCAGACCTCAGCAACAATGTTGCAAAACAGGAATTCGATCTTTCTGCTGCCATAGAGAGGTAAGGATGTCGGACGTCAACGAGACATTTTTCTGACCAGGCGAAATCATGCAGCAGCAGCATCATTAATATGGACATAAAAGTCAATGCAAAACAGCTGAAACAAATGAAAAGGGAAAACCGGTCAGTTCAGAGTTTGATGTGACTGGGTTATCTTGTGTTAGCTGTTGTTTTCTAAAATCCCCATTATACTTTGGGGTAGGCTAAAGGATATAACCCTCAAGGTTCATTGCCTTCACTGGGTATACAGTGCATTCATAAAGTATTCAGACCCCTTGACTTTTTCTACATTTAGTTAAGTTTCAGCCTTATTCTAAAATTGATTATATCGTTTTTTTCCCTCATCAATCTACACACAATACCCCATAATGACAACACAAAAACAAGAAATATCACATTTACATACACCTTTGGCAGCGATTACAGCCTCGAGTCCTCTTGGGTATGACGCTACAAGATTGGCACACCTATATTTGGGGAGTTTCTCCTATTCGTCTCTGCAGATCCTCTCAAGCTCTGTAAGGTTGTATGGTGTGCCTTCACCCCAGTCTGAGGTCCTGGGTTTTTTTGGAGGTGGTTTTCATCAAGGATCTCTCTGTACTTTGCTCCGTTCATCTTTGCCTCGATCCTGACTAGTCTCCCAGTCCCTGCCGCTGAAAAACACCCCCACAGCATGATGCTGCCTCCACCATGCTTCACAGTAGGGGTGGTGCCAGGTTTCCTCCAGATGTGACACCAAGAGTTCAATCTTGGTGTCATCAGACCAGAGATTCTTGTTTCTCATTGTCTGAGGGTCTTTAGTTGCCTTTTGGCAAATTCCAAGCGTACTGCCATGTGCCTTTTACTGAGGAGTGGCTTCCATCTGGCCACTCCACCATAAATGCCTGATTGGGGAGTGCTGCAGAGATGGTTGTCCTTCTGAAAGATTCTCCCATCTCTGGAACTTTGTCAGAGTTACCAGTTACCTCCCTGACCAAGGCCTTTGTCCCTCAATTGCTCTGTTTGGCCGGTCGGCCAGCTTTAGGTAGAGTCTTGGTGGTTACAAACTTCTTCCATTTAAGAATGAAGGAGGCCACTGTGTTTTTGGGGATGTTCAATGCTGCAGAATTTTTAGATCTGTGCCTCGACACAATCCTGTGTCGGAGTTCTATGTACAATTCCTTCGACCTCATGGCTTGGTTTTTGCTCTAACATGAACTGTCAACTGTAGAACCTTATATAAACAGGTGTGTGCATTTACAAATCATGTCCAATCAATTGAATTGACCACAGGTGAACTACAATCAAGTTGTAGAAACATCTCAAGGATGATCAATGCAAACAGGATGCACCTGAGCTCAATATGGATTCTCATAGCAAAGGGTTTGAATACTTGTGTAAATCAGGTATCTGTTTCTCCCTTTTGAATACATTTGCTATGAAACTCTAAACACATGTTTTGCGTTTTGTCAAAATTGTTTATTAAATCCCTTTTAACAGAATAGAATAAGGATATAACGTAACAAATTGAGTAAAAATCCAAGGGGCCTGAATACTTTCAGAATGCACTGAATGCAGTAGATGATCAAACGTATGTGGACACCTGCTCATCAAACATCTCAATGCAAAATCATGGGCATTAATAGGGCGTTGGTCCCCCCTTTGCTGCTATAACATCCTCCACTCTTGTGGGAAAGCTTTTCACCAGATGTTGGAACATTGACTTTCTTCCATTCAGCCACAAGAGCATTAGTGAGGTCGGGCAATGATGTTGGGCGATTAGACGTTCCAATTTATCCCAAAGGTGTTTAATGGGGTTGAGGTCAGGGCTCCGTGCAGGCCAGGCAAATACTTTAACACCAATCTCGACAAACCATTTCTGTATGGACCTCGCTTTGTGCGCTGGACCATTGTCATGCTAAAACAGGAAAGGCTTTTCCCCAAACTGCTGCCACAAACTTGGAAGCACAAAATGGTCTCAAATGTCATTGTATGCTGTGGCTTTAAGATTTCCCTTCACTGGAACTAAGAGGCCTGGCCCAAATCATGAAAAACAGCCCCAGACCATTATTCCTCCTCCACCAAACTTTACAGTTGGCACTATGCATTGGGGCAAGTAGCGTTCTCCTGGCATCCGCCAAACCCAGATTTGTCCGTCAGACTGCTAGATGGTGATGTGTGATTCATCACTCCAAAGAACGCGTTTCCACTGCTCCAGAGTCCAATGCTGGCAAGCTTTACACCACTCCAGACGTCGCTTGGCGTGGTGATCTTAGGCTTGTGTGCGTTGCTCGGCCATGGAAATCCATTTCATGGATCTCCCGACAAACAGTTCTTGTGCTAATGTTGCTTCCAGAGGCAGTTTGAAATTCGGTGGTAAGTGACGCAACTGAGGACAGACGCCATGCGTTTCAGCACTCAACGGTTCCCGTTCTGTGAGCTTGTGTGACCTACCACTTTGCGGCTGAGCTATTGTTGCTCCTGGATGTTTCCACTTCACAATAACAGCACCTACAGGGCAGCTCTAGCAGGGCAGAAATTTGACAAACTGACTTGTTGTAACGGTGGCATCCTAAGACTGTGCTATGTTGAAAGTCACTGAGCTCTTCAGTAAGGCCATTCTACTGCCAATGTTTGTCTATGGAGATTGCATGGCGGTGTGCTCATTTTTTTTTTTACACCCGTCAGCAACGGGTGTGGCTAAAATTGCCGAATCCACTAGTTTGAAGGGTTGTCCACATACTTTTATATATGTATTGTATGTAGCACCTTTTTTAGGAATCTGAAATGTTCTTTAATCTCATCCAGGGAACCGAAACGTTATAAGGTAGCCTATGTAGAACCAAAAATAACACGGTTTTTTTCTTCCTGAGAGTGTGTGTTGATAACTCCATATTTTAATGCTCAGCCCTAACTCGATTTGCACTGCCCTGTTGAATCCATCGACGCATTTCAAGGACAGATCCCCTCTTTACTGGGAGGATGTAGCGTAAATGTTTCCAAAGCTGCTGTGCTTATACTTAAAGTTAAACGATACATTGTATGGTGATAATTGCTGAACAAATACAATGAAGAAGTTATCTATTTGTATATTTTAATTAAGGGGTTTATGAACCGTATTTCCGTAGCTTATTTTATTCGATTAATTATCCGTTACTCGTTTTATTTCTATTTCTTCGATTTTTCTTCGAGCTTTGGCGTAATTGCTCGTTTTGGATCAATGAAGAGAGAGAAGTAATCGCTTGGGCGTACTGAGAAAACAGATCGTCTATGTATCCCAGCACACAATGAAAAGGGCGGTGGCACTCGCTCGCTCTCCTTCGGATAAAAAAAAACTACTAGTCTGCTCAAATACGTTCTCTTAGAAATGTCAAAAACTACCGACTGTTGAAAATAATGATACAAATTAGTATTCGTATTCCCGAGGTGTGAATGGCATTTTTATTTTTATTTGACGCTGTTTTCAATCGGTGCTGAAATGCAGCCAGCACCGTTTGAGAGCAAGGCTCCCCCTCCCCCGCTGCCTACAGACACCATTGCACAGAGAGAGGGAGGGGGAAGGAGAGAGAGGAGAGATAGAGAGAGGGAGAAAGCGATAGGCAGCACCCGTGAGAGGGAAACAAGAGTCAGCCGCGCCGAGGAGAGAGAAGAGAGAAAAAAAGCAGTAACCAAACAGACAAAGGAAAACATGGATGTAACGGAAAAACGTCATTTTAAACAAGCACATGTACAGGAGAGGATGCTTTGGTCGTCCTGCACATAGTAGGGGGTAACGCACGGACTCTTCCCCAGTTTTTAATGTGGCGGGTGGGGACGCACGGCAAGCTAAAAAGGCGGAAAGCTTTCTCTAATCCGTCTGCGGATCCTGCCTGCTTGCGATGGCTGTGGCGGCGCGATGCTGTTGCAGCATAACGCAGAATGTGCCTTTTACTTTTTATTTGGTATTTTTTCTACTCAGTGGCCTTACAAATGCACAAATACGATACACCATTCCGGAGGAGCTGGAGAATGGGGCTGTGGTCGGAGACATTGTTCGAGATTTGGGTCTGGACCTGCGAAAGCTCTCCTCCCGACGCGTCAGAATCACCTCGGACAGCGCAAGGAGATATTTCAACATAAATCATAAAAACGGCAAGCTGTCGGTGAGTGACCGCATCGACCGGGAGACGCTGTGTGAATTCAGCGGCACATGTTCCCTCAACCTAGAGGTGGTGGTTGAGAACCCGCTCGAGGTGCACAACGTGGAGGTGGAGATTCTGGATGCGAATGACAACTCGCCACAGTTCCCCCGGGACGAGTACCAGCTGGAGATCTCGGAGTCCGCTATAACGGGGTCCCGGTTCCCCATCGAAGGCGCGCAGGATGCAGACGATGGCTCAAATTCGGTTCGGCTCTATCGGCTCAGCAACAACGAGCACCTCGCGCTGGACTCCAACAAGCCCGTGGCAAACAGCAAGCAAATCGAGCTCGTGCTCAAAAAGCCATTTGACCGCGAGCATACACCGTCTCATCAGTTCATACTGACTGCTGTCGACGGAGGCACCCCTGCGCGCACGGGCACAGCCAAAATCAACGTTCATGTCCTAGATTCCAACGACAATGTGCCCGCGTTCGACAACTCCGTGTACAAAGTGAAACTGTTAGAGAACTCGCCCAAGGGCGCTCTGGTGATAAAGTTAAACGCCACAGACCCGGATGAAGGCACAAACGGGGAGGTGTTTTACTCTTTCAGCAGTTACACCCCAGAGAGGGTGAGACAAATGTTCTCCATGGATACAGATACAGGAGAGATCCGAGTGAAGAACAACATTGACTATGAGGAGACTAACTCCTATGAGATGTACATACAAGCTATGGACAGGGGCCCTTCTGCAGTGGCCGTCCACTGTAAAGTGGTTGTAGAGGTTTTGGATGTGAATGACAACATCCCAGACATCGTGCTGTCCTCTCTGTCCAGCCCAGTCCGTGAGGACGCTCGGGCAGACACGGTGGTGGCCTTGATCAGCGTTAATGACCGGGACTCCGCACAGAACAAACAGGTGACCCTGGAGATCCAACCTGCCCTCCCCTTTAAGATCAAGTCCTTCCGGAACCACTACACCTTGGTCACCTCCGCCTTCCTAGACCGGGAAACCATCTCCACCTACAATGTCACGGTAACCGCCATTGACGGAGGGACCCCGGCCCTCTCCTCACACATGACCATTAAAGTTGACGTGGCGGATGTCAATGACAACCCTCCTCGCTTCGAACAGACGTCCTACACAGTGTACATGACGGAGAACAACGCGCCCGGGGCCTCAATGTGCGTGGTGAAGGCTCTGGACGCCGACGCCGGGGAGAACGCTCGCATCACCTACACTGTCCTCAATGACAACAACCACGGCATCCCTGTGGCGAGCTACGTCAGCATCAAACCCGACACGGGCGAGGCCTATGCCCTGCGAGCCTTCGACTTTGAGAAGCTCAGAGAGTTCCACTTCCAGGTGAAAGCCCAGGATGGTGGCGTGCCGCCCCTCAGCCGCGTGGCAACCGTCTATGTTTACATCATGGACCAGAACGACCACTCCCCCAGGATAGTCCATCCTCCAGCCAATGGGACGCGGACCACTGAGACGCTGATGAAGAATGCGGAGGCGGGGGCTCTGGTAACCAGGGTGGTGGCGTGGGACGGGGACGCTGGTCAGAACGCCTGGCTGGTGTACGCCCTGGAGCAGACCACCTCCGAGCTGGACCTGTTTAAAGTCCACGAGCACACGGGGGAGATCCGCACCACGCGGCGCGTCAGCGAGGACAACTCCACCTCCTTCCTGCTCACCGTGCTGGTCCGTGACCATGGCCTCCCGCCGCTCTCCTCCACCGCCACCATCAACGTGCACGTCATGGAGCTGCCGCCCAAGCTGACCCCCGACCCCAAACGTATCATCAGGCCTCACAGCCCACTACTGTTCTCCAATGTGACCCTCTATCTGATCGTGGCCCTGAGCGCCACCACCTTTGTGTTCCTGGTCACCATTGTGGTGCTGGCCATCGTCCGCTGCCACGCCTACTGCACCCAGCCCGGTTCCTGCTCCCCATGCTGTGTGTCCCAGAAGAGAGTCCCCGAGGGGGGCACCTCGGCCGGCGGGGGTGGAGGGTCATTGGGTCGAGGTGGAGGTGGTGGGGGAGGTGGAGGAGGGGGTCAGGGTCAACCCAACAATAACGTTGCTCTGCGGAGGGACCTGAAGGTTGAACCTCACTACATCGAGGTGCGGGGGAACGGCTCCATGACCAAAACGTACTGCTATAAGACATGTATGACGGCGACGTCGGGGAGCGACACCTTCATGTTCTATAACACGGGCCGGCCCCACAGTGGCACCTGGGGCTCCGGGGGATACGTTACCAGCCAGAGTGGACAGAGCCAGATGTTTGTGCGCAGGCTCAGCATGCCAGACGCAACCGCGATACAGGTGTGTGTGTGTGTGTGTGTGTGTGTGTCCCGTCATCTGATCCCAACAACACATCCCAACTGACTGGAAAGCCGTTTCATAAGTTGTTTCTTTGGGAGATGTATTATTTGGGTTTTCCCCTAGGCAGTGTTTTGTGGAACAGTGTTTGGCATTTACCATTTTCATGCAGGGAGGGGTGTAGAGGAGTTGTCATCTTTTTTTGTTGTGTTTATGCAATAGTAAACTCTTCATATGCTCTTTTTTAATACATATTTTTTTGCAGATATGGTCAAGTTTGAAATCACCTAAATCATTTATACGCTCTTGTGTCACAGGCCTTGAGAATTGAACACTTGAAAATCACAGTGCCCCTCCCAGTTCTTTTTTTAAAATCCTTTGTTTATTTTTGTCAAAAGGTTACCTGGGTTACCTGGGTTACCTGGGTTACCTGAACTGATTGCATTGTGTTGCAGTAGTAAAGGTGTTTTTGCTGTGCAATGCTCTGTTGTGAGCTCTGTCTGTACATTACGTACATGCATGCAGTGTCGGAAAATCTGAAAATATGCTCTCTAATTTCTCCAGCGCTTTGTGAATGTGTTTAGATTTTAGCTGTGCGGGGTGCAGGCAAGCTCAGAGCTTCTTTGTGGGAGCTGTGTGCTTGTGTGCATGTGTGTGTTGGCGGGTGGATACGCTCTTGTCTCCGTGTTGTTTGTGTGTGTGTGTGTGTGTGTGTGTGTGTGTGTGTGTGTGTGTGTGTGTGTGTGTGTGTGTGTGTGTGTGTGTGTGTGTGTGTGTGTGTGTGTGTGTGTGTGTGTGGTGCTCATGAATCATCACAAACAAACGGCAGCTATCAGATGTTTATGCACCTCGCTCATCCGTGGTCGTTTAGGGAGCTGTTACAGAAATACTCGTATTCAGTGAAAACATCTCTCTCTCTCCATAGCTCACTCCACCTTCTTCTCTCTGTTGTGTGCTGTACTGCTGCAACCTGTGGCAGTAGTACGACACTCAAGAGACATCTGCGACATATCATGGTTATTTGCAGTGATATTGTTTTGGAAATTATATGGGTTCGATGGTTTAGAAACGGACAGTGGGATTGCTTTGGTCGCTTTATTCTAGAACATGTCTGTACAGTTGAATAGACTTTTGTAAACTTGATTGTAATGCTAGGTTTCGTGTGTAAAGGGTTATTGTGAATGACTGGGTGAGGTCGCACTAGGCCAATCTGATTGGTCCTCTAGTTCTGGTTCAATGGGCAAAGACTAGTCTGGTGTGGTCTCTCTGAACAGAGAGATAGTCTGGGCATTAGTGTTGCTCTCTCCAACGTAAATAGTCATGGGTCTTACTCCATTACAATCCCCACGGGTCAGTCACGCTCAGGGCAAATGCCCTGAGTTTGGTTTAGTGGGTGAGCAATGGAATTTGAGGGAGGTAGACAGACTCTGCTCGGGATTAATGTTCCCATCTTTAGGTCACTGAGTTTTCTCATTCACTTGGCATCGTTTGAGAAGCAGGGGAAAAACCGAATCAAACTCTTCGTAGCTATGTGTCTGGTGGCTTTTACATCATTAACGGAGTGGTTCATTCCACGTGTAAAGTGGAATCTGGTGACTGTTCTGACTGCATGGTTGTCGTAGAAAAACACAGTAGAGAAAAGGACAATTATGACAAAAGAAATATGTATGTTGTCGACACGGCTCATTTTAAATGAAGAGAACATGTAAGCCTTCAAAGAGATGGATTGGGATCTGAAGCACTTCATACACATTGTGTAGCTTCATTTACCAATTGGAATTCGTGACGTATCATACGAATCGCAAAACAAATTATTTCGCAAAACAAATTCAGGACGTAGCATATACAAAATGGAATACGTTTTGCACAATTGCGAAACGTTTTCGGGGATCGTTTTTTTTGTTGCTCATGAGCTCTATTTTCAAAACTACTGGCTGAAATTATACACAATAAAAATGAATGAAGAATAAATGAGGTAGGGGGAGTTAAAGGGGGTGAAATAATGAAGTCGGGGAGTGAAAGAGGATGAAAAGGGTGAAATAAAACAATGTTCAGGTAATTGCTCCTCTCTCCCTGGTGGTTTCCCTCGTTAAATGCCAGTCATGTTTGCTCCAGCCTTGTAATTAACTGTCGGCGACGTGTTTCCCGATACCACAGTGGGATTGATCGGGTTCCATGAGGATGGGGAAAGCAAGGTGATTGGACCAAGGCGTTCCATGGTGGAGGTGCGAGCGCTGTATCCATGCGAGGGGTGTCCACTCAGAGGCAGAGAGAGAAAGAAAAAAAACAGGGCCTTATTAAGTCCCTCATTTGTGTTCACACAGCAAGGCAGGGAGGAAGGGAGTGCACAGGAAACCCATAGGGATAAAAACATTCTCTCTCTCTCTCTCTCAGATACAGAAACCAAATTCTAATTCACAATATCAACTCTCCACCATTGCTCTACGTCCTATGTGTATTGCTGATAGACTCTATTGCTGATAGAGCCTGTCTGTGTGTAGGGCTGCATCAGACTGCAGACTTTTTTTAGGGTCCAGATGCTCCTCTCTAACCTACGGTGTTAGTGGGAGTCTGTTCTAATGTACACACACACACACACACACACCGTAAGGACGGCCAGACCACTCCCCCAAACAGTTACTCCAGGGCAACTGCTTCGTGATGGCGCTTTTATTTGGAAACTATCCTATTTTTGGGGATGAATCTGTCTCTCTTATTTATCAGAGTTACAGTGTGGAGTGTTAAGTCTCTCTTATTTATCAGAGTTACAGTGTGGAGTGTTAAGTCTCTCTTATTTATCAGAGTTACAGTGTGGAGTGTTAAGTCTCTCTTGTTTATCAGAGTTACAGTGTGGAGTGTTAAGTCTCTCTTGTTTATGAGAGTTACAGTGTGGAGTGTTAAGTCTCTCTTGTTTATCAGAGTTACAGTGTGGAGTGTTAAGTCTCTCTTGTTTATGAGAGTTACAGTGTGGAGTGTTAAGTCTCTCTTATTTATCAGAGTTACAGTGTGGAGTGTTAAGTCTCTCTTGTTTATGAGAGTTACAGTGTGGAGTGTTAAGTCTCTCTTGTTTATCAGAGTTACAGTGTGGAGTGTTAAGTCTCTCTTGTTTATCAGAGTTACAGTGTGGAGTGTTAAGTCTCTCTTGTTTATGAGAGTTACAGTGTGGAGTGTTAAGTCTCTCTTGTTTATCAGAGTTACAGTGTGGAGTGTTAAGTCTCTCTTGTTTATGAGAGTTACAGTGTGGAGTGTTAAGTCTCTCTTGTTTATCAGAGTTACAGTGTGGAGTGTTAAGTCTCTCTTATTTATCAGAGTTACAGTGTGGAGTGTTAAGTCTCTCTTATTTATCAGAGTTACAGTGTGGAGTGTTAAGTCTCTCTTGTTTATGAGAGTTACAGTGTGGAGTGTTAAGTCTCTCTTATTTATCAGAGTTACAGTGTGGAGTATTAAGTCTCTTGTTTATGAGAGTTACAGTGTGGAGTGTTAAGTCTCTCTTGTTTATCAGAGTTACAGTGTGGAGTGTTAAGTCTCTCTTGTTTATGAGAGTTACAGTGTGGAGTGTTAAGTCTCTCTTATTTATCAGAGTTACAGTGTGGAGTATTAAGTCTCTTGTTTATGAGAGTTACAGTGTTGAGTGTTAAGTCTCTCTTACTTATCAGAGTTACAGTGTGGAGTGTTAAGTCTCTTGTTTATGAGAGTTACAGTGTGGAGTGTTAAGTCTCTCTTGTTTATCAGAGTTACAGTGTGGAGTGTTAAGTCTCTCTTATTTATCAGAGTTACAGTGTGGAGTGTTAAGTCTCTCTTGTTTATCAGAGTTACAGTGTGGAGTGTTAAGTCTCTCTTATTTATCCGAGTTACAGTGTGGAGTGTTAAGTCTCTCTTGTTTATGAGAGTTACAGTGTGGAGTGTTAAGTCTCTCTTATTTATCAGAGTTACAGTGTGGAGTATTAAGTCTCTTGTTTATGAGAGTTACAGTGTGGAGTGTTAAGTCTCTCTTACTTATCAGAGTTACAGTGTGGAGTGTTAAGTCTCTTGTTTATGAGAGTTACAGTGTGGAGTGTTAAGTCTCTCTTGTTTATCAGAGTTACAGTGTGGAGTGTTAAGTCTCTCTTATTTATCAGAGTTACAGTGTGGAGTGTTAAGTCTCTCTTGTTTATCAGAGTTACAGTGTGGAGTGTTAAGTCTCTCTTGTTTATCAGAGTTACAGTGTGGAGTATTAAGTCTCTTGTTTATGAGAGTTACAGTGTGGAGTATTAAGTCTCTTGTTTATGAGAGTTACAGTGTGGAGTGTTAAGTCTCTCTAACTTATCAGAGTTACAGTGTGGAGTGTTAAGTCTCTTGTTTATGAGAGTTACAGTGTGGAGTGTTAAGTCTCTTGTTTATGAGAGTTACAGTGTGGAGTGTTAAGTCTCTTGTTTATCAGAGTTACAGTGTGGATTGTTAAGTCTCTGTTATTTATCAGAGTTACAGTGTGGAGTGTTAAGTATCTCTTATTTATCAGAGTTACAGTGTGGAGTGTTAAGTATCTCTTATTTATCAGAGTTACAGTGTGGAGTGTTAAGTCTCTCTTGTTTATGAGAGTTACAGTGTGGAGTGTTAAGTCTCTCTTGTTTATGAGAGTTACAGTGTGGAGTGTTAAGTCTCTCTTGTTTATGAGAGTTAGTGTGGAGTGTTAAGTCTCTCTTGTTTATGAGAGTTGGAGTGTGGAGTGTTAAGTCTCTCTTGTTTATGAGAGTTACAGTGTGGAGTGTTAAGTATCTCTTATTTATCAGAGTTACAGTGTGGAGTGTTAAGTCTCTCTTGTTTATGAGAGTTGGAGTGTGGAGTGTTAAGTCTCTCTTGTTTATGAGAGTTACAGTGTGGAGTGTTAAGTATCTCTTATTTATCAGAGTTACAGTGTGGAGTGTTAAGTCTCTCTTGTTTATGAGAGTTACAGTGTGGAGTGTTAAGTCTCTCTTGTTTATGAGAGTTACAGTGTGGAGTGTTAAGTCTCTCTTGTTTATGAGAGTTGGAGTGTGGAGTGTTAAGTCTCTCTTGTTTATGAGAGTTACAGTGTGGAGTGTTAAGTCTCTCTTGTTTATGAGAGTTACAGTGTGGAGTGTTAAGTCTCTCTTGTTTATGAGAGTTACAGTGTGGAGTGTTAAGTCTCTCTTGTTTATGAGAGTTGGAGTGTGGAGTGTTAAGTCTCTCTTGTTTATGAGAGTTACAGTGTGGAGTGTTAAGTCTCTCTTGTTTATGAGAGTTGGAGTGTTTAAGGCTTTGGAGTGTTAAAATGTGTAGGCTGTTCAGGTGTGAAGCCTATTTCCATCCTTGGTTGTGCCAACAATGTCTATTTTAGCTTTAGAGTTTGTCACCGCTCCATAAGGTGTACTTCTTCATGGATTTGACGCAACTTCAACACAAATACGGTTTCGCTGAACCGCTGAGATTTATACTGTGTCCCTGCTGCAGTGCTGATGAGTGTGTCCATGTGTTGCTGTGGCACGTTGAGCCGTCTGTTTCCCTGTGGATGTAGATGATGTGATGGGATGTCTGACTCTTGGAGGAACACCAGGTTTTTCCTCATTTTGGCCACATATTGGATTTCAGGGTGATGAATGTGCTGCGTGGAGAGACTACGGTCGATTCCCCCCTCCCATCTCCAGGAAGTTAACATCTGTCCTGTGGACAGCACAGGAAATGGGTCACCACTGGGAAGAAGGTAGAGCTTGTTCCTACCACTGATCTAGGATCAGATGTGTTTTTTTTTTGGTGTTGTTGCCCAGTAATGGTTAAGGTTAGGAATGGGTAATCTGATCCCAGGCCCATACTGTGATCATCCCTGTTTCAGAACATTACAATGAGTCTCATATTATATGGTTTCACTATGTGACACAAATACATTTCCATTAACTTTTTACAGTAAGACTTGTGTTTTTTTAAAGCATGTTATCAACTTGGATACATCCCCAAGTGTTGGCTGGTATTCAGAGTTCACCTGATGATGTCACTAGAGACAGAGCCTCCAGACAGAGGTTATGGCCGTTTCACACGCCTCTCTCACGGCTCTGTTATGATGGGGATGTCACATTTATTCTCTGTCCAGGTGCAGGCCTGGGGGGGTAAAGCTGATATCGCCTCCCCCTCACCTCACCTCTCCTCCTCCACCTGTGACCTGAAACAGAAGGAGACGAGGAGAGATTGGGTAGGGGGGATCCATGTGGTTACCATGGTGAGGCCTGTCGGACCAGCTCAGGCTGATACTGTGACACACAAGGTTTTGATCAGAGGGGGAAAGGAGAATAAAATGAAAGAGACGGAGCGACAGCTGGATATAAAATGGAGGATATAGAGATAGGAGAGCACTGAGATGAATGAGGGCGGTAGATTGGGGCTAGCATTTTTTCCAGATCCTTAAACCACGCCTAATACATAAAATACAAATAAATCAAATATGAAAATAGTAAGAAGGACATTCCGAGCGAAAGTGTGATAGAAAGCGAGGGATAAAGAGGAAGGGTGGAGAGGTGGACAGCTCTGATGGAGCCCTTAGACAAAAACAGTGATGTGAGAATTCCGTCGGGTCGCCATTGTAACGGAGCGTATCCCCTGAACCTGAGTGGTTTGACCCAGGAAGGGGGTGGCCTGAGGGACTGTGGCAGAGAGGCAGGGTCAGGGGTCCGGTCTGGTCTGGGCACTCAACAGGCATATCTCTCAAAGTCGTCACTCTCAGAGGACAGGGAAGAAGGGAAGAGGGAGGGGAGCAGGGGAGGTCCAGCAATATGAGAATGGAATGCTCGTCACTCATTTCTCTCCACAGGCAGAGGCAAGCTGTTGCCTTCATGATGAGTGTTTGTGCATATATGTGTGTGCATGTACTTCTAGTTCACGCCATGACTTATTCATGAGAAGATATTGGGTTTTGCCTGTGTGATCTCTTTCAGTACCTAAGACTCCAATCCATTTCTCTCTCTGTCTCTTTTGCAGCCCAAGGTGCCCAATTCAGACTGGCGTTACTCTGCTTCACTTAGGGCTGGGATGCAGAGGTAAGCACATATCACATTTTACCATACCTCAAAAGGTGTCCAAGATTCATAAATCACCAGCGTTCCATTCCTTTTAAACCCTCATAAATCCTATGTTACTTTACCCATTCCCCTCCACTATACGTACTACTCACATTGCTGCTTGTTGAATTCAAATGGATGCCAAACCCTATAGCACAACAGAAGAATTTCCTTCGGAGTCAGCCACACTCCAAAAAAAAAGCAAGTTCTGCAGGCTCTAGTTTTGTCTAATCTTGATTACTGTCCAGTCGTGTGGTCCAGTGCTGCAAGGAAAGACCTAGTTAAGCTGCAGCCGGCCCAGAACAGAGCGACACGTTTGGCTCTTAATTGTAATCAGAGGGCTGATATAAATAGCTAGGAGTTGAGGAGAGACTGACTGTGTCACTTCTTCTTTTTCTAAGAAACAATAATGTGTTGAAAATCCCAAATGGTTTGCAGTGTCAACTTACACACAGATCAGACACACACTTATCCCACCAGACATGCCACCAGGGGTCTTTTCACAGTCTCCAAAACAAGAACAAATTCAAGAAAGCAACTTCCTTCCATCTCATATTGCTGAAATAAACAGCCAACCTGGTTTCAAAACAAAGATAAAGCAACACCTCGCAGCACAAAGCCTCTCCCCTATTTGACCAGATAGTTTGTTTGTATTCATTGATATGTAGGCTACGTGTGCCGTTAAAAAAGATATATATATCTAGTTCTGTCTTTGATGTTCTGTATTATTTCATGTGTTGTGTGGACCCCAGGAAGAGTACCTGCTGCTTTTGCAACAGCTAATGGGGATCCTAATAAAATACCAAATACCAAAATACATTACTATTAAACCAGATATTATCCTATTTATATAGCATCTGTTCTACAGTATTCCTTTAGCTTGGTTGTTAGACAGTAGTAGATAGAGAGCGAGGGGTAATCAGGGGGTCAGTGATAGACTGAGGGGACAGACGGAGGGAGGGATGGAGAGAGAGAGAGGGACAGAGAGGGGGCTGGAGAGAGAGAGGGGGACAGAGAGGGGGCTGGAGAGAGAGAGGGGGACAGAGAGGGGGCTGGAGAGAGAGATGGAGGGGAGGGCAGTTAGGCGGAAATATGGCATTGGGAATGCGCAACACAACACAGGGATCACATTACCCATGAGCCATTGGGCCACTAGCTGCTCTGGGATCGTCTGGGCTTGACCCAAACGAGGAGCATGCTAATGAGAGGGAGGGGCTAAGTTATCGAGCAGAGCCAGCCTTAATGAGCCAGGGGTAGCCAGGCGAACCACATCATCAAATGCACTGCACTGCGGCCAGGTAATCTCATAGTACACACACACACACACACACACACACACACACACACACACACACACACACACACACACACACACACACACACACACACACACACACACACACACACACACACACACACACACACACACACTGCTCTGCTGCAGTTCCGATCTCATGAACTGAGGATGACTGGCGGACCAGTCCCTCCATCGGGGAAAAACAGAAGTAGGTCATCTGCCACCGCCCCTCACAAACACTCACACACACACACACACACACACACACACATAGAGGTCTATCCCTCCGGCCATGACAGACAGCACTGCGGCAGTGATGAGAGATGACAGAATGGACAACGCTTTCACAGCTCCCTGTAAACAACGTCTTTCTGTCTGTCTGTCTGTCTGTCTGTCTGTCTGTCTGTCTGTCTGTCTGTCTGTCTGTCTGTCTGTCTGTCTGTCTGTCTGTCTGTCTGTCTGTCTGTCTGTCTGTCTGTCTGTCTGTCTGTCTGTCTGTCTGTCTGTCTGTCTGTCTGTCTGTCTGTCTGTCTGTCTGTCTGTCTGTCTGTCTGTCTGTCTGTCTGTCTGTCTGTCTGTCTGTCCAGAGACATGGTTCATCAGGGTCAGTGTGTGTATTTGTCATTGTTTTATGGCTTATCATTTATTGTTTATTGTGTCTGTCTCATGTGTGTGTGTGTGTCAGATTAATACAAGTTTAATACAAGTTTAACATCTGAGTGTCATTGGTGTTACACAGATTCCCTCATAATTACAGCAGGGTTTAATGAGAGTTAATGTGCTTGAGCAAATCATTCTAATACATTAAATCGCTCTTGTCACTTTAGCATGGAGCCCTTTATCCATCCCTCCTCCTCTCTCTTCCCCTCCCTCCCTAAATCTGAGCTGTTGACTGATCTATTTATACTCTACTGAGATTACAGTTTGTTTGAAACATTTTGAGACATTTTGAGTGTATACCCCAAACAGCAATGCACTTGAGTAATGATTTTGACCTAGTTAGTTTTACAGCCCTAAATATATTTCTCTGTAATTACGAACCCCGTTAAGCTAGAGGCTAGCGTGTCTATGGGTTCATTTTTACTGCACTGGTTGTAATAATGACAAGCAAAGAGAGAGAGAGAAAAATGTTTGCCAATTTTATAAAAATAAAAATAACATGGGCCTCCCGGGTGGCGCAGTGGTCTAGGGCACTGCATCGCAGTGCTAGCTGTGCTTCCAGAGACTCTGGGTTCGAGCCTAGGCGGCAGGGTAGCCTAGTGGTTAGAGCGTTGGACTAGTAACCGGAAGGTTGCAAGTTCAAACCCCTGAGCTGACAAGGTACAAATCTGTCGTTCTGCCCCTGAACAGGCAGTTAACCCATTGTTCCCAGGCTGTCATTGAAATTAAGAATTTGTTCTTAACTGACTTGCCTGGTTAAATAAAGGTTAAAAAAAAAAAAAAAAAGGCTCTGTTGCAGGAGGTCCATGGGGCAACGCACAATTGGCCCAGCGTCGTCTGGGTTAGGTAGGGTTTGGCTAGTAGGGATATATATCCTTGTCTCGTTGCGCACTGGCGACTCCTGTGGAGGGCCGGACACAGTGCGTGCTAACCAGGTCGCCAGGTGTACGGTGATTCCTCCGACACATTGGTGCGGCTGGCTTCCGGGTTGGATGCGCACTGTGCGGCTTGTTTCGCAGGACGCATGGCTTTCGACCTTCGTCTCTCCCAGGCCCGTATGGGAGTTGTAGCGGTGAGACAAAATAGTAACTACTAACAATTGGATACCACGAAAATGGGGTCAACTTTAAAAAATGTAAAATTTAAATTAAAAAACAGAAATACCTTATTTACATAAGTATTCAGACACTTTGCTATGAGACTTGAAATTGAGGTCAGGTGCATCCTGTTTCCATTTATCATCCTTGAGATCGTTCTACAAATTGGAGAGCCAGTGGTAAATTCAGTTGATTGGACATGATTTGGAAAGTGAGTGTTTGTGAAGGGTGGCTGTCTGTATATGGTCCCACAGTTGACAGTGCATTTCAGAGCTAAAACCAAGCCATGAGGTCGAAGGAATTGTCTGCAGAGCTCTGAGACAGGATTATGTCGAGGCACAGATTTGGTATTTGGGAAAGGGTACCAAAACATTTCTGCAACAACACATCATTCTTAAATGGAAGAAGTTTGTAACCACCAGGACTCTTCCTAGAGCTGGCCGGTCGGCCAAATTGAGCAATCGGAAGAGAAGGACCTTGGTCAGGGAAGTGACCAAGAACCCAATGGTCACTCTGACAGAGCTCCAGAGTTCCTCTGTGGAGATTGGAGAACCTTCCAGAAGGATAACCATCTCTACAGCACTCCACCAATCAGGCCTTTGTGGTAGTGTGGCCAGACAGAAGCCACTGCTCAGTAAAAGGCACATGAGAAACCTGCTTGGAGTTTTCCAAAAGGCACCTAAAGGACTCTCAGACCATGAGAAACAAGATTCTCTGGTCTGATGAAAGTGAATGAGACATAAGAAAGATAATAATTCTATGCACATTTACACCTGTGGGGACAGGGTAAGAGTCCGTTTGGGAAAGTCCATGGGGAAGCAGCAGGGGGGGAGTGAGAAGTGATGGGATGAACTAACCATCAGCCAGACAAGCAGGCTGATTGTCTTTCAGAAAGACAAAGAGACATTTCTATGGACACAAGGAGAAAGTGGGACAATGAGCAAAAGCGGTGCGTGTGTAAAATCACCTGGGAAGCCAAACCAGGGGGGGGAAAGCCATATTACAACCTACGTGTTGTGATAATTGCATTGTTTGCTCTATAACCTGTTAGTTCAAAAACCTTGACATCATGGTGTATATAGGCCTAAAGGCCGAGACAATAAGAAGCCCCATTGGCAGAATCAATTTCACCACACCTTTATTTCGTTACAAAGCCAGAGTACAACCTCTGTCCTGTGAAGTCCAGAAAACACATTGCATGTAACTATCAGTTACATGAGATGCAGTATGGTCAAGCAAGGTAATGTTTCCCACATTTTCAGACCACTAAACAACTATTGATTTTAGAACCACAGAGAGTTACCGCAAGTCGCAAAGAAAACAGGCGATGCCTCCACTATTCCAGCACCATTTCATCTTCAACATTTCAACATCATCAAATCACCTATGCTTGGTCTAATACAGTGACAAATTAAAGATACCAAAAACAATGTTGTCCAATCAACGTAAGATAAATATGATGTGGCTGTCCTTGGATCTGATTTGTGTGTGTGTGTGTGTGTGTGTGTGTGTGTGCAAGTAGAAAAAACATGTTGGCTCACCCTACACCCTCCTCTTTCATGTTGACTAAATGGTCTATCACTTTATCATACAGTACAAGCTTTTTTTTGTTTGTACTAGGCTACCTGGCTAAAGTGTTTGCTCGCTAGCCTAACTTCCTTTCATGGGCAACGTTAGCTAGTTAACATTAGCCTTCTACATCTAGCTACATATTGAACTTCCATCCTCTCAGTCCAGGGGCACAATATGAATATATGGTTGGATCAAAATCACCGTTATAATCATTGGCTAGCAGGGAAAATGAAGTAAAACCACATGTCCAAATCCCTATCCATCCATTGCTAAATTCAGAAAAGGACCATTTTAGCTAGCTAGCCACCGGAGGACAGCAACACAACAAGATGTAACAATTCGAGTTGTTTCTGTCAATTACGGATTTCTCTTGATGCGATGTGATGAGAAAGAAGCCAAATCAAAACGGTCTTCCCTTGACACTAGCTCAGTTTAGCTCAGCGATGATTGGCTATTATTTCATTATTTTTTTTATTATCAAGGGAGGCCAAATGCTCGCTGGCTTCCCTGCATTCAGTGCTACCGGCGGCAACAATGTGGTACTCTTTATGAACAGACAGCATCACAGAGATGGCCTACACATACAGAGACAGAGGGGGCGCTGTTTCGCTCGATCGGATCCTTTCTCCGGTGAGATACATTCAACCTCTTGTGAATTGAAGGAAAGTTATGAAACACAAAGAGAAAAAAGAGACATTCTTT
This sequence comes from Oncorhynchus keta, assembly GCF_023373465.1. Taxonomy (NCBI): domain Eukaryota; kingdom Metazoa; phylum Chordata; class Actinopteri; order Salmoniformes; family Salmonidae; genus Oncorhynchus; species Oncorhynchus keta. The sequence goes on along the minus strand of NC_068424.1, from coordinate 48,811,074 downwards.
TGTTTCGTTTTTTTCTTGGTCATTTTTTTGGGGGGGAAGTCTGGCTTCCCTTGGCATCCATGAATACACGTCACTGACAACGAGAGAGAAACAGATACAGGCATTAGCTGTAGGAACATGCTTTAGATCCAGTGTTCCCCTTTAATAATTGATCAGTGAATCTGGATGACTCCAGCTCTACACAGCACTTAAAATGGCCACCCTGCCCAATCTCTATTCATCTCCTTATACCACTACAAAAAGACAGGAGGACCTTTACACACACACAACACACACACACATTTCAATACAGCTGATGGAATAGAGATGACGGAGGCGTGAAAAATTGCAAAGAAAGAAAGGGAGGGAGAGGAGGAAGGGGGAAATGAATAAAGAGAGAATGGGTGAGGGGGACAGAGGGTGAATCAGATGGCAGAAGAGCGAGGAGAGGATAGGGACTGAGCTGTGATTGCCTGACCTTGGGGGTGAACACGCTCACACATACACTCGCACAAATACACGCACATACACACGTGTGCACGCGGACGGCCAGACAGTGTGTGAAGAGCCTGGAGAAGAAGTGCAACTAAAATGGTGGCAATACTGCTGCCTCCTCCCACACGCTTTCCCTTCCTCCTGTCTCTCTTAAATGTTCAACTATTATTTATTTCAATAGCTTCACTTTTACCCTATGGAGAAAATATCTTTGTGTTCCACCTTTGACATTTTGCAGTATATTGTGGTATAGGATCGAGTATTCAATCGCATATTGGGCACTTTCAAGTATGTGTGTGTGGGCCAGAGAGAGAAATACAGCGAGAGAGAGATACGGAGAAAGGGACTCCAGCTGAAGTGGGGGAATGGTTCTCTTCTCATCTGACCTCTGTGAGACTAAACTTTGCGAGACCCAGTTTTCCAGGCAGGGTCGAAGGGAAGGAGAGAAGAGAGGGATTAAACATGGAATAGTAGCAATGCAGGAGGATTGAAAGAGGGCGAGCACCTCCTTAAAACCATATTGACGGGTTGATATCGGGAGATTGTTTGCATTTAGCATGTACACGCGCACACACACAGCGCTCTGCGCATTGTTAGCTCTGCCTGCTGGTTTCAGTCGCCCCTGGTTCCTCTTAAGGTTTCTTCCTAGGTTTCTGCCTTTACAGGGAGTTTTTCCGAGCCACTGTGCTTCTACATCTGCATTGCTCACTTTCCTGGGTTTTAGGCTGGGTTTCTGCCGGTGTAAAAAAATACATTAAGAATACATTTGATTTGATGTAATATCTGCTAACACAATAAAGAGAAAGTCTAGATAGAGAGTGTTTTTCTAATCCTCAATGAAAACCCTGCTCTGCATCTCACTATGGTAAAAGGTGCTGCCCTTATTGGATAAATGATAGTGGAACATGCAGATTGTTTCAAAAGCGACATGAAACGGAGCTGAACCCTTTTCATGATTAAAACATTTAACCATAGTTTGAATAGAGGACATTAAGATTTAGTGGAATCTCATACCTTACATTTATGGCGTGTGTGTGTGTGTGTGTGTGTGTGTGTGTGTGTGTGTGTGTGTGTGTGTGTGTGTGTGTGTGTGTGTGTGTGTGTGTGTGTGTGTGTGTGTGCATTTAAGGTTCTGTTTATTTGCTGTATTTTGGCAGCAGCCTGTCGCTGTTTTAACACCGCAGAGCTCAATACATTTTAGTTAGGAGGGTTGCTGAAATCCCTGGGGTGGGTGTGAAAATGTTAGAGCACCCATCTGTAATCCCTAATCCAGGGAGCGGTGTGAATATGCAGGGTGACTACTGTTTAATCCTAATCCAAGGGCCCATTTGAGTTCCTGAGATGGAATTGGTCTGACCCCCCTCCTGAGACCCCTGCTACTGACTGTGTACACACACACACACACACACACACACACACACACACACACACACACACACACACACACACTGTGGTTTCCTACCATGGCTTAATTTAGTAATGCTCTGTATTATAGGAAACTTGTGGAGCGAGAGACGACTGGGTCCACAGAAGCTTATAGCTGCTGCTGCCTTATGGCCCTGTGATAGAGAATATAATGGAGGTCACCCAGAAAACACAGTGTGTGTGATGTGTTTGAGAGTGAAAGGGTGTGTTTGTGTGTGTATTTATGAGAGAAAACTCTCTCAATATATTCTGTACCATCAGACTGTGTGTGTGTGTGTGTTATATTTCTCTAGACTCTGTAACCTCTGAAAATGTGTGTGTTGGGATGTTTCTCCAGTGTGTAACCTTAGAGTGTGTGTGTTGTTTTCCAGCTCAGTGCACATGGAGGAGTCGTCGGTGATGCAGGGAGCGCAGGGGGTTCTGGTCCAGAACTGGCCGACCGTGTCTAGCGCCGCCGGAGGTAAGAGCCAGGCCATTACACCCCACACTGAACCGCTCTGACCCTGACCAGACCAGACCAAAGCAGAATACAATCAGACTAAGACCCTGAGCAACCCAGGCCAATGCAGAACAACTCAGACTACCTCCGACTTTGACTGGCACAGTGTAATCCAGACCAACTACGACATAACCAAAGGGAGAGACTAGGTTCTCCATCACCCTGACTCCTGCTCACTGCCCTAATCCACTCAGAGATGAAATGACACTGTTCTGTGGGTGGAGATTGGTATCTGTGTGTGAGAGAGAGAGAGAGAGAGAGAGAGAGAGAGAGAGAGAGAGAGAGAGAGAGAGAGAGAGAGAGAGAGAGAGAGAGAGAGAGAGAGAGAGAGAGAGAGAGAGAGAGAGAGAGAGAGAGAGAGAGAGAGAGAGAGAGAGAGAGAGAGAGAGAGAGAGAGAGAGAGAGAGAGAGAGAGAGAGAGAGAGAGAGAGAGAGAGAGAGAGAGAGAGAGAGAGAGAGAGAGAGAGAGAGACTACAGAGGCTTAGAGAGCTGAGACTCAGAGACATCAACACAGACCCATATTAACCATGACTACAACTGTGATTACATTCTTCCTCTCTGCAGTCTCTTCCGCTCTCCCATACACACCCTAATGTGATGCAATGTAAACTTGCCTTTTTTTAGATATTTTTTTTGCAAAAATCACATTCGTCCCCCACGTCTCGTAACCCTGGTGACTGTTCTTGTCACCTCTGTACTTCTCGGATGATGAAACGGGCCGTAGCTTCCTGCTCTTGGCTGCTCTCGGATGCTCTCTACCTCATTAGCATACTCATTATAACCGCACAAGAAGCATTAACATCTGACTCAAGGTCAGTACCTTCCGGAACAGATGTGTTTGGGTGGAACTCAGCTGGAATGTGTTATGTAGCAGGGTCCAGGGAGAGAGGGAGGGAGGGAGGGAGGGGGAGGGAGGGAGGGGGGGGGGAGGGAGGGAGGGAGGGAGGGAGGGAGGGGGAGTAGAGATTGAATGAGGGGCGAGTAACGAGAGAGGAGTGGAACGTGAAGACATTGTGGAGGATACAGAGTACAGAGAGATAGAAAGGAGTGGGAGAGAGATGGATGGACACAGGAAGAGAAGGATGACAGTGCAATTTACTGAGTAGATAGAAAGGTGATTTGTTGTAATTAAGGTATGCTGAGAATGACCCGGCTCTCTGTCCATTATAGACAACCTGACTAACTGCCCACACACACAGTCTTCTCTCTCTCTCTCTCTCTCTCTCGCTCTCTCTCTCGCTCTCTCTCACACACACACTCTGCCTTCCCCGCCTAGCAATCGATTTCTTGCCCAGACTGAGGAGTTGCAGCCTTGAGCAGGGTGGTGGTGAGTGGAGGGAAACCGAATGGGTGGAGATGCCAGTCTTCATGGGTCGGGTTGGCTGGAGTTGACTAAGGGGTTGTGGAAAGGGGTGACAGGATGGGGAGGGTGTATACTGGGATCGACAGAGTAAGGGGTTGGATGGAATTTTAATGGGGGTTAAAGTAAAGAGATGGATGCTAAATGAAGCAGTGCCGTCTGGGCATGAACGTTGGGGGTTTGGAATAATGGGGTTGGAGTCCAAAAAAAGTCTAATGGCAAATTTTAGGATGTAGAATGATTCAATTTTGCATATTTGAAAAAATAAGTTGTAACGGTGAAGATGTAGACAGGGACACAGCTGGATCTGTCCAGTCAGCCGGTATGATGGCACTCATTGAATGAGTCGTCTCCTGGTCTAATGATCAGCAAGTCAGTCGTTGCCTGTCGGCTTTCTGCAGGTTTAGGACCTGAAGTCACTTTAATGCATTGCTGCAGCGTGAGAGAGGAGAGGTGTTGTGTCGATTGTTACAACTGCAGGGTGGGTTTGTGTGTGTCGTCTGACAGAGTCTATTTGCTTTCTGTTCGATGTGAGACAAAGAGCCACAGCTGGAGACTACGCCCCTGTTCCTTCCCCCGTGTTTCCATCAGGGTGGTCTGCTGCGGATATGTGTGTTTGTTTAGGAGTTTGTGTATGTATTTTTATGTATGAGAAAGAGAGACTGTGTGTGTGTGTGTGTGTGTGTGTGTGTGTGTGTGTGTGTGTGTGTGTGTGTGTGTGTGTGTGTGTGTGTGTGTGTGTGTGTGTGTGTGTGTGTTCGCTCCCTGCTTTGTGTGCAGCTCCTGGTATGACAGATGGAGTCCAGCCTACGCCCAGATTAACAGACTCACATGAATGAAATCAGGATTCTGCATGCTGCCGAACTCTATCACTCTCTCCTCTCCTCTCTGCTTCCATCCGTCCCGCCATTTCACGGCTATGTTTCTAAAGCAGGGGCACGCACAGGGATTCACAGAGGGCTGTGCTGGATCTGAACAATCCCCTGGGGAGAAATTGGTAGAGGGAAGAAAAGAGAAGGAGAGGGAGAAATGCAGAGCCAGAGAGCGAAAGGAAGGAGAGGAGAAATGGAGAGCAGTGAGAGGGAAGAGAGGGAGAGAGGAAAGGAGGGAAGAGAGGGATGGGGGGGACTGGGAGAGAGGGGGGAGAGTGTGACAATGAGTTGGAAAAAAGAGACAGGCAGAGAGTGAAAAGGGGAGAGAGGGAGAGGGGGAGGGAGAGAGGGATGGAGGGCTGCTGTTGCTAGGGGTGAGTGTGTTGCTAGGGGAGAGTGGTTGACTCGGAGAGCGAGAGAAAATGAGGGAGAGAGAGAAAGCTCACAGCATTATTCTCCATCAGCACTGTCGCTGTGACGCCCAAGTCCTACCACTTCACTGGAGGATGCAGTTTCCACGGCAACCATTCATAGCCCTGAACTGAGTGTCGAGAGAGAGAGAGAGTGAGCGAGAGTGAGCGAGAGTGAGCGAGAGTGAGCGAGAGTGAGCGAGAGTGAGCGAGAGTGAGCGAGAGTGAGAGAGAGAGAGAGAGAGAGAGAGAGAGAGAGAGAGAGAGGGTGTAAGAAGAGCGTTACGGAGGGAGGGAGAGATGGAGATGGAAATGTGGGCTGTGAGGTTGAAGCAACGCAGGTGAATAGAGAGAAATAGGGAGGTGGCTGCTGATCAAATAAAGAACAAGCATTGGATAGAAAGGAGGAAGAGGTTGTGTTGGTCTGAGGAGGCCATGGCGAGGGGAAACAAGGAGAGAGGGAAGGAGAGAGGGAGAGAGGGAGAGAGGGAAGGAGAGAGTTAGAGAGGGAGACTGACCTACATACACAGGGCCGTGCTGTACTGCAGAGGTGGAGGCAGGTTTATTGCAGGTCTTTATGCATCACTGCTCTATTTGATGACAGGGACACACACACACACACACACACACACACACACACACACACACACACACACACACACACACACACACACACACACAAGCCTGATTTGATGAGGGGGGACAGGAGTCAACAGCAGCTTGCACCTGACGAGGCAAAACGGAGGACAGTGGATGAGGGAGAAGAGGTAGAAAGGGCAAGAGAGGGGGAGGAAGGGTGAAAGAAGGAGAGAAAAGGGTGTGCCCTGCCCTCCTCTGGAAATAAGCTCCATGGCAGGTGGTCCATCCTGTGTCCCTCTCCCTTATTCAACCTTCTGGCGTCCAACCATATGTCCACAACATGTTGTTAGACTAGGGGAGGGTGGAGGCGTAGAATTCTAATTTGATTAATGCAGAGATGGAGAGTTGAGGTTTCTGCGTTCAGCTGCTCAAGCAGAGGCTCTGTGGTGGTAGTACTGTTATGTGAGTAGGTCTGCTGGATAGAACTCTCTGGAACCTGCCTGGGGCAGAGAGCCAACTCAGGAGGGGAAGCCTAGACCAAGTTGTTCCTCTCTGCTCATCCAAAAATGTCTCCCCTCTTCCTTTTATTCCTCCTCACCTCCACCTCCTTCCGATCTTCGCTGACTTCTGTCTATCTCTGTCTGTCCTCTCACCAATTTCATTTTCTGCTTCTGTTTCTTTTGTCCCGTCTCACCCTCATTTTCTCACCCTCCCTCTCTCCTGCCCCCCCCCCCTCTCTCTCTCCCTTACTCTTTTTCTCTCTATCTATCTCACTCCCACTCTCTTTTTCACCGTTTCTCTCTCTCTCTCTCTCTCTGCTTCACTTAAATCCGTTTCTAATAGTCTGCTAACAGTCATGTCACTATTAATGACTATACCATCCTCATTAGAAGCACTGCTCTCATTTAGATGAGACACACACACACAGAGTTGGCAGTGACACCTCTTTGTGAGGCTGTTGAGGACGGTCTTTTGGGAGAGCTTGTCTCCACCATCTGTCACATGATCCGTCTGGGCATCACGCTTCAAGGTGTGCACACACACACACATACACACACACACGGTGAAGAAAAACACACGATCACTGTCACCAACAGATACTGTAATTTCTCGTAAAAAAAAAAAAAACAACACACACAACCAGTCGCCATAGTTTATTTTTATACACACAAGTACACTTGCTCCTTCATGTTGCCATTATCAGTCATGGGAATATATGGTGATTCATGCAGACACACATATACTCCTGTCACTACCCAGGCACAGGCAGAAAAATACAGATGCATGAATAACAATTAGGTTTTGAAGAGACAGCAGTATCGCTTAGGGTTTCAGTCCTCATAATACACACTCGCACACACACTCACGCATGTACCCGTATGCACACACACACACACACACACACACACACACACACACACACACACACACACACACACACACACACACACACACACACACACACACACACACACACACACACACACACACACACACACACGAAGCACAGGTGTTTTGATAGTGAAGGGTGTGGTCCCAGCTCTCGTGTAGCGTTTCACTACACCCGCAATAACAATCTGCTACATATGTGTATGTGACCAATACAAATCATTTTATTTGCTATCACAACAACCTATTATCTTCTCGCACTGCAGTGCCTCTCCCTCTCTAAAAGAAATCTGCACCTTCAGGATTTTTAGTAGCAGTTTTTCTACCTTTCTGGGTAGATCGCATTTCATACCCGCATCCCTGTACTTCCTCTCTCTCCTCTTCCTCTCTCTCTTCCTCCTCGTCCTCTCTCCTCCTCCTCGTCCTCTCTCCGCCTCCTCCTTCCTTCATTATGTCAGCCTGCACTGCACTCCACTGTGCTTCTGCTCAAGCGGCCGATGGATCGTGGAGCTTCTGGATGATTTAAGTCACTGTGAAAACCTTGGTCAGCAGAGAGACAAAGAGAGAGACGGAGAGAGAGAGACGGAGAGAGAGACGGAGAGACAGACAGACAGACGGAGAGACAAACAGACGGAGAGACAGACAGAGAGACGGAGAGAGACAGTCAGAGAGAGACAGACAGTCAGACGGAGAGCCAGACAGACGGAGAGAGAGACGGAGAGAGAGAGAGAGCCAGACGGAGAGAGACAGTCAGAGAGACAGACAGACCGACTGAGAGAGACAGTCAGAGAGAGACTGACAGACGGAGAGAGAGACAGAGAGAGAGAGGGAGAGAGAGAGACAGACAGACAGAGAGAGACAGACAGATGGAGAGAGACAGACAGACAGACAGACGGACGGACAGACGGACGGACGGACGGACGGACAGACGGAGAGAGAGACGGAGAAAGAGAGACTACATTAGAGGAGTGTATTGCTTTGGATATTTGAGTTCTGAAATACTTGGAGTGTGTCGGGCTATGATTCTGATCTTTGGTAAAGACAGAGAGGAAGAGGAAGAGACTCAGAAATGTAGAAACACAGCAGAGAGAGATACACATACAGAGAGGGTGTTATGCTGTGGTCATCCCAGTGTAAAATGAATCCTTCACATCACTAATGTGCCTCTTAATGATCAGTGATTGACAAGCTGTTTCATTTCCAATCATAATAACGTTGCCATAACAGTGATGGGCATAATTAACGCTCTATCAATCACTGGAAGGGACGGGTGTTTGCTGGACCAGGTTTCACGCTAGATTAGACGAAAGGTCAGAAGAAATGAGACTTCGAGCTGGAGGAAGGGTGAGTAAGGGAGGCAAGTAAGAGAGAGAGAGATTTTCCCAATGCAACAGCCATTGACAAATCAGACTGTGCTCAGGCCCCTCCTGTACTCCCTGTTCACCAATGACTGCCTGAGTCTCCAACTCAATCATCAAGTTTGCTGTCAAGACAACAGTGGGAAGCCTGATTGCCAACTACGACGATATAGCCTACAGGGAGGAGGTGAGAGACCTGGTGGAGTGGTGCCAGGAAAATAACCTCTCTCTTGACATCAACATAACGATCGGCTAATTGTGGACTTCAGGAGACAGCAGAGGGAGCACGCCCCGATCCACATTGACAGGGCCACAGTGGAGAGGGTCAAAAGCTTCAAGTTCCTCTGCGTGCACATCACTATATATAATAATAATATATGCCATTTATCAGACGCTTTTATCCAAAGCGACTTACAGTCATGTATGCATACATTCTACGTATGGGTGGTCCCGGGATCGAACCCACTACCCTGGCGTTACAAGCGCCATGCTCTACCAACTGAGCTACAGAAGGATCACTGACAACCTAAAATGGTCCACCCACACAGACAGCATTGTGAAGAAGGTGCAAATGTTTGGCCACGAAGACCCTCACAAACTTCTGCAGATGCACCATTGAGAGCATCCTGTCGAGTAGTAGCACCGCCTGGTACAGCAATTGCACCGTCCGCAACCGCAGGGCTCTCTAGAGGGTGGTGCGGTCAGGCCAACGCATCACTGGGGGCACACTGCCTGCCCTCCTGGATATCTACAGCACTCGGTTTCACAGGAAGGCCAAGAAGATCATTAAGGACCTCAGCCACCCGAACCACGGGACTATTCACCCGCTACCATCTAGAACGGGGGGGGGATTCCAGTCCTCGAGGGCCTGATTGGTGTCACATTTTTGCCCCAGCTAACACGCCTGACTCCAAGAATCACCTAATCATGATCATCAGTTTAGAATGTAATTTGATTAATCAGCTGTGCTTGCTCGGAATGGAGAAAAAGTGTACACCAATCAAGCCCTCGAGGACTGGAGTCGCCCACCCCTGATCTAGAAGGAGGAGACAGTAGAGGTGCATCCAAGGGACCTCGAGACTGAGAAACATCTATCTCCAGGCCATCAAACTGTTAAACAGTCACCACTAGCCTGCCTCCGCTCAGTACCCTGCCCTGAACCTTAGTTAGTGCTCTAGCCGGCTACCACAAGGCTCTACGCTGCACCTTAGCGACTGCTGCCCTATGTACATAGTCATTGAACACTGGTCACCTTTAGTAATGTGTACATACTGTTTTAACCACTTCATATGTCTATACTGCATTCTAAGTCAAGGCTCATCCTATATAACTACTGATGTACATACCTTTTCTTTCTTTTCATATACTGTCCATACTGTCTTTCACCATTTATATGTATATATATTTAAAACATTGTATTGCCAGGTATTACTGCACTGCTGGAGCTAAAAACACAAGCGTTTCGCTGCACCTGCGATAACATCTGCAAATCTGTGTATGTGACCAATAAACTTTAGGGGGGTTTGATTTAGAGGTTGTGGTCGTGTGTGGATCTGTGCTGGTCGAGGCAGGTGCCTTTGTTGCCATCCTGATAGGTGAGAGAGAGGAAGAGAGGGAGTGAAGAGGGGGGAGAAGGGAGAGTGGAATGGGTAGAGGGAACGAAGGGGGAGTAGAGAAAGAAGGTCACAGAGGGATGGAGAGATGCTGGGAGGGAGGGGAAAAAAGATGATTGGAGCACAGACAGATTTTCTGTTCCTGTTTGATTGTCATGGCTCAATCAAAACAAAGAGGAGGAAAAGTGGGGGTTCCCACTTGTTGAGTCTTGAGGGCAGAAAGCAGTATGCATCGAAATATATAGACAAGGAAGCATTCACGGATTTAGAAAGTTTAAGAAGAAGAGATGGGAGGGATTCATTCTGACCAGGATTTTGACATGCAGTCAGACCCAGTCAGAGCCGGTCCTGACCTCCCTGGGGCCCTAAGCAATATTCTGCTAAGGGGCCCTCCTACCTGACCCGTGAGCCATGTAAACCATTTGCCATTGGCACATAGTCACACCTGACACCCAGTGCCCCTCCCTTCTTAAAAACAGTTTGCTCCATCCATCTCTCTAGGAATAAGTAGACCTATACAGAACAGAATGAGGTGTAAACAAACAATATTTATTGAATATAATATTTTCTACAGAATCTTAACATAAGTGAATATTAACATGAACATAAATAAGAAATTGTAGAAAATATAAAATGTAGAAATAATAAAATATAACACTGAGCTTTGGCTCTGCTGCCTGGTAATTAGTCCAGTTCTCACAATGTTATACAATTAGCTTTGTCTGTACAATGTAAACATAAGCCTATAGGCTATGGCTGCAGCTATATGTCTTAAAATAGTCCAATAAAACCTATACAGCTGTGTGTTTAACTGTGGTTCCCTCTACAGCCTGGGCATTTTCAGCATCAGCACCAGCACCAGTCTATCTGGACTGTCTGGAAGAAATTGAGAAAGTATGTCACATAGTTAGTTAACTTCTTATGGTATAGGGGACGCTTGCGTCCCACTTGGCCAAAAGCCAGGGAAAATGCAGCGCAGCAAATTCAAATAAAATTATATAAAAATCTAACTTTCATTAAATCACACATGTAGGACACTAAATTAAAGCTACACTTGTTGTGAATCCAGCCAACATGTCAGATTTTAAAAAGGCTTTTCGGCGAAAGCATAAGATGCTATTATCTGATGATAGCACAACAGTAAACAAAGATAGTAGCATATTTCAACCCTGCAGGCGCTACACAAAACGCAGAAATAAAATATAAAACATGCCTTACCTTTGACGAGCTTCTTTTGTTGGCACTCCAATATGTCCCATAAACATCACAACTGGTCCTTTTGTTTGATTAATTCCTTCCATATACAGTATATCCAAAATTTCCATTTATTTGGCGCGTTTGATCCAGAAAAAAACAGCTTCCAAATTGCGCAACGTGACTACAAAATATCTCAAAAGTTGCCTGTAAACTTTGCCAAAACATTTCAAACTACTTTTGTAATACACCTTTAGGTCTTTTTAAACGTTAATAATCGATCAAGTTGAAGACGGGTCTATCTTTTTTCAATAGAGGACGAGAAGAAACTAACGCTACTTTTCAAGTCTTGCGCACTCTCAACAGTGTTACCCATTTCCTAGATGGTCGTACTTCTTCATTGCACAAAGGAATAACCTCAACCAAATCCCAAAGACTGGTGACATCCAGGGGAAGCGGTAAGAATTGAAAACAAGTGGCTAAAAAATATCGTTCCCCAATGAGAATTCACTGAACAGACAGAGACCTCAAAAAAAAAATCGGAACGATTAGTCCTTAGGCTTTTGCCTGCTACATACGTTCTGTTATACTCACAGACATGATTCAAACAGTTTTCGAAACTTCAGAGTGTTTTCTATCCAAATCTACTAAAAATATGCATATCTTATATTCTTGGCATGCGTAGCAGGAAGTTGAAATTGGGTACGCTATTTATCCAAAAGTGAAAATGCTGCCCCCTATACCTTAAGAAGTTAAGCAGTCATTTACTGCAATTCTTAGGGCCGTCCAAAAGGTTAGGATATAGAGTTCCTCCGGGTATTTCTCACAGAGAAAGGAGAGCAGCTCAAAGGCACTCATCTTACCTGATGGCAGATCAGGTACATTCTGAATCTCGTGTGCCAGATCCATTCCACTGGTGTCACAGTCGTCTCTGAAGGTTTGAGTGTTTTCAACTTCCATACAGTGAGCCTTTAAAGATTCACTGGACATCTGAGAGGCAGTGCTGAAGTTCAGCAGCACTCCATATTTGGTTTTCGACCGGTTGAGTGTTTCAAATCTCTCGTCCATGGACGTCACAGCAGAGTCGACCGCAATGTTGAAGTAGTCGACTTCAAGGTTTTTCAGTGCATCAGTCACTGGTTCATCGGGAGTCTTATAGCTGAAATGCTTCTTGCTGATTCTCAGTCTCCTCTCTTTCAGAACAGCCTCCACATTAATTTCTTCACAAATGCTTTTTGGCTGTTGTCTGGGCCTCAGACAATCCAGTTTCCCCGTATGTAGTGAGGGAGGCCTTTGCATTTGAGGTTAAATTCACTGCGATATCCAACTGCATTGAGGCGGATTGGAGGCGCATGTTTACCTTGTTTGTCATTGTCAGTATCTCACACCATTCGATACAGCAAACCAAGAAGCGGTAGGACCCAACTTCCTCTGCAAGTGCTTGTGCCTCCACTTTGGCCACAGGATCGTTGATCATCTGTCTGGCTTCCAGTAATGCCTCCCGAACCTCAGAAGCCTGATACCTGATTGCATGAACACTTTGGAGCCTACTCTCCCATCTTGTGTCATTCCATGACTCCACGGTTGTGTTCACGTGTTTCTTCAAAACACTCCATCTTTGTGTGCCAGCTGAAAAGAAGGTGAAGAGCTTTTGCACACGCCCAAGAAACTCGACTGCAGCTTTTAAAGATTTGGCAGCGTCTGCAATGACAAGGTTTAGAGTGTGTGCTCCGCATGAGACGAGCAGGCTCTGGGATTGTTTTGGAGCAGTCTGGCTTGTACTCCTTGGTGCTTGCCCTTCATGTTGGCCCCATTATCATAAGCTTGCCCTCTGCAATCTTCATGTGAAGTCTTCAGCTCGTTCAGCTTATCTAAGATAACAGTGGTGGACAGATTCAAATATGTTGTAACCTCAACATTCACGAAGCCGAGGAAGTGCTCCTTGAGCTCTGGCTTTCCCTTTAAAACCACGCTTTTCAGAATAATGGACATTGGCTCCTGGTGACTAATGTCAGGTGTACAGTCCAAGATAATGGAAAAGTACTTTGAGTCTCTTACTTGAGTCACTATTGCTTCCAGAGTCTTGTCGCTCACAATCTGTATCAGCTCATTCTGTGTGCGCTTCCCAAGGTACTGAGCATGTGTCTCTCCATCTTTAGTTTTTCTGAGAAGGGGGTCAAATTCTTCCAGTGATACAACCTCTTTTAGGACGTTTCTATTATCTGGTTGGAAGAGTTTGTCTGATGAACGGAAAGCATGCTAGGTTTCTTTCAGCCAGGGACTGGGTGATACTTATGAAACGTGTAAGGACATCCCGCCATCTCTTTCTTTCGGCCTCCATAAATTGGCATTTTTTATCTGGTCAAGAGTCTGTCCCCGACTTAGGCGCAGATCAAGTTCTCTCCACTTAATCATATTGTTGGTGTGTTCAGGACTACCCTCGTAGGATTTCAGAATGGCGTTGATATTTGACCACTCATTCACGCCTTCCTTTATTGTTTTGTAGTCTTTTGTAGAAAAGAGCTCACAGCAAAAACAATACACAGCCTTGTTTTGGATTGACTGTGAAAGCCAGCTCAGAACAATCCAGTCCTGGTTTGAATGGACCTCTGTGCACCAACTCAGTCCTCATACAGTCTGTTAAGACTGGGGGACAATCTGCTAGGTCATTTGGTGGAGCAGCAACTGTTCTAATAGGGTCTTAGCTGCTTGTATCTGATACTGGCTGTACACCTCTGGTTGTGCTAATACTGGCTGAGGCTGCCTGTACTTCACCTGGGTCTGTGTTAGTACTTGCTGAAGACGGCTGTATTGGATCTGTGTTAGTATTTTCTGAAGCCAGCTGTACTGGGTCTGTGTTAGTACTTGCTGAAGCTGCCAGTACTGGGTCTGTGTTAGTATTTGCTGAAGCTGGATGTGGATCAACTGAGTCTGTGCTTGTACTGGCTGATGATCCAGCATCTCCTCTACCGACAAACTTAAGCATAACACTTGTAAATTATAGATAACAATACTGTTATTAATTGCATCAGCTGCATCAGGCCCATTCAAACGGTCTCCCCCAGATTTTGAAATTATACATTTTCACATTTTCAATATTATTTATACTATGGCTTGGCTGAATACTTGATGGTTATTATTTACTGAGAGATGTACATCCATATTGCCCAGTATGCCTAGCTAATCAACATTTTAAATGTAATATATAAATCAATAGTCAATGTCAATGTAACGGTTGTCTCCTCTGACGAGGAGGAGTAGTAGGAAATATCGGAGGACCAATGCACAGCGTGGTAAGTGTTCATCTGGGCTTTTAATAAGAAACGTGAACACTGAAACAAAAATAATAAACGACAACGTCAAATAACTAAACGGAAACAGTACCGTGTGGACCAAACACTGACACGGAAAACAAACACCCGCAACTCAAAAGTGAAACCAGGCTCCCTAAGTATGATTCTCAATCAGGGACAATGATTGACAGCTGCCTCTGATTGAGAACCATACCAGGCCGAACACAGAAATCCCAAATCAATAGAAAAAAGAACATAGACAACCCACCCAACTCACGCCCTGACCATACTAAAACAAAGACATAATAAAAGAACTAAGGTCCGAACGTGACAGTCAATCCATTGCTTTCCATCTTGCATTAGCCCAGAGTTGTAACTAAACCTTGACTGAGAGACTAGATAATCATTGTCTTGTTTTAAAATTGTGTGTCTCTGAGGTGTGTCATCACCTCCCATATATTGTCTGGACTGGTCCCCACAGAGGTTGCTGCGTGAAAGAGCGAGTTTCATTTCGTGCACGCGCAACGCTGTTCTGCAGTTTATAAAACCCGTTGCCCGTTGGCGTTTATCAAACGTAATGAATAGTTGTATTTCACTCTCACTTTTGTCAGGCACAAAGTCACAGAACACAGCCCTGGAAGTGGCTGGCAAGCAAGACACAGACAGACCAACAGATGCACTGCCCAGCTAGGTTAGCAAGACAGTCAGACTAGAGAGAGATGCACTGCAAGCTAACACATCAACTTAACGTTACTGTTATTTGCTGACATCAACTCGGAGGGGAGAGAACACAAGTTTCCCTGATTGCTGTTCCCGAAATTCACTCCCATGGTGTTTTTCCTCTCTTTTTCATGACCAGAAGGATAGTTCCGCTTCATCCTCTCATCCACGTTGTAAACATTGACACCCGCTTTGACACAAGGGGAAGGCGGGGCCCTTGTGTAATTTGCAGGGGCCCTACACAACTTGCGTAGTGAGTGTATAGGGCCGCCCGGCTCTGGACCCAGTCATGGGGCTTTTGACTCGGTCATGATATGTCAGAGACAATCAAAAGGATCTTCTACCCAGCTGTAATGTCTTTGACCCGGTGTGATGCTGCTTCTCTCCTCTGCCCGACCCTATCAGGTCCTGCTGCATCTGTCTGATTTCCATCACAGTGACTCAGGGCCGGCTGCGGGCATAAGAATATACAGTATACAGTGCCTTGCAAAACTATTCAGCCCTCTTGGATTTATTCACATTTTTGTGTGTTAAAGAGTGGTTTTATTTGTATCTTATTTTTTACAATCTATACAAAATACTCTGTCATGTCAAAGTGGATGGAAACAGATGAATACAAATTAAATAACTAAAATAGAGTCGTTGCATAAGTACTCAGCCCCATATGTTTAGGAAAGCCTAAATTAGTTCTGTGATCAAATTTGACCACATAATATTATCACATAATAAGTTACATGGACTCACTCTGTGTGAAATACTAGTGGTTGACGTGATTTTTTGAATGACTAACCCTTCCTCTGTCCCCCATCCATACAACATCTGTAAGACCCCTCGGTCAAGTATTGCATTTCAAGCACACATTCAACTACAAAGACTACTACAGAGAGCTTTTCCAATGTCTAATAAAGCAGGGCCGTGTTTGGTAGATGGGTAACAATAACAAATCAGACCATGAATATCTCTTTAATCATGGTCAAGTTAATAATTATTGTTTTAAACCACCCAGACACATTCAACTGGACTGCAGGACAGCAATGAAACTGCTCAGAGATGTTACCATGATGCCATTTGCGATTTTAAAACAGCTACAGAGTTCAATGGCTGTGATGGGAGAAAACTGAGGATAGATCAACAACATTGTGGTAGATCACAATCATGTTCTAAATGACAGCATGAAAAGAAGAATACAAATATACAGAATACAAATATACAGAATACAAATATATAGAATACAAATATACAGAATACAAATATACAGAATACAAATATTCCAAAACATGCATCTTATATGCAGCAAGGCACTAAAGTAATACTGCAACAAAACCACGGCAAAGGAAAACCCTTTTTGTCTTAAATGCAAAGCGTTACGTTTGGGGCAAATCCAACACAACACATCACTAGGTAACTGTCTCCTTATTTTCAAGCATAGTTGTGGATGCATCATGTTATGGGTGTGCTTGTCATCGGCAAATACGGTGGAGTTTTTTAGGATAAAAGCAAACGGGAAGGAGCTAAGTTCAGGCAAAATCCTAGAGGAGAACCTGCTCCAGTCTGATTTACACCAGACACCGGGAGAGGACCACAACCAACAACACAAGGCCAAATCTACACTGGATTTGCTTACCAAAAAGACAGTGAATGTTCCTGTGAATGTTCCAAGTTACAGTTTTTACTGAAATCTAGCCACGATCCCCAACATCATGACAGAGCTTGAAGATTTGTTTTTTTAAATAATGGGAAAATATTGTGCAATCCAGTTGTGCAAGCCAAACTTTTAGAGACCTCCCTGAAAGACAGCTGTAATCGCTCTCAAAGCAGCTGAATATTTATGTAACGACTACATTTTAGTTATTACTTGTATTGTTTTTTATTAATCTATATATATATATATTTTTTTTTTTTCACTTTGACATTTACAGAGTATTTTGTGTTGATTGTTCACAAAAATAATGACAATTACATTAATTAATTATTACATTAATTAATTCCACTTTGTGGAACTCAGTCGCGGTCTTCATTTACTGTTAATGGTCCTTCTGTAGCTCAGTTGGTAGAGCATGGCGCTTGTAACGCCATGGGTAGTGGGTTCGATTCCCGGGACCACCCATACGTAGAATGTATGCACACATGACTGTAAGTCGCTTTGGATAAAAGCGTCTGCTAAATGGCATATATATATATATACACAAGGTGTAGTTTTGAAATTTGGTTGTGCATCAGCAGTTCTTCTTTTGTCATTCAATGACAGTCACTCAACTGTCACTCACTAAACATTTTTAGATTGGTAAATTAGTCTTGCCAACTACCAAAACCTTGAGTAATCATGGCCGAATTACCGACCGGACATGAAGGGCATTTGCCCAGGGGTCATGACCTCCAGGGGGTCCCCATTGATTTTTTTTTAGCCATTGTCACTCAGATATAATTTTAACATGGCATAAGTCATTGCAAAATGTGTGGAATGTGCTGTAAAATTGCTCATTTTTCTCTCCGCCCCATGGCAACTAAAAAACAACTTGCATAAAATGAGTTATAAACCTGCAACCTTTTCACTACGCTCCATGGCAAAATGTGTAGAATTTATGGAAATTAACTTTAAAACCAACTCTAGCTTAGGGCCACCAAAGGGCTGCAGCCGGCCCTTCAGTGACTCATCACTCTCTGGGGTCCTATTTGTTTATGACTTTATGTTTGCATCAGGGGCACGGGTATCTCTTTATCTGCCTGCATTGTTTTAGACAGGAAATTACCCAGGGACAGCATAGCTGAGCAAATGCATTTTAGAGTAAATACCCTACCACTTTCTAAGATTGCTGTCTTTCCCTTTCCCCTCTCATTCCTCCTCTCTTTTATCATTTATCCCTTTTAAAGAGCAGAATTGGATCACAATGTTGGCTGGGAGTCAGATAAGGGCAGTAACCCCTCAAGATTGATACAGACTCTCCCACTGTCTCCATGTCAGAGAGAGAGAGAGAGAGAAAGATTGTATCTGTCTCCTACTCCTCTCTCCCTCTTATCCTCATCCTCTGTCTGAAAATAAAAAATCCTCAACCAACACTTCCATTTGACTCCCCCCTTTGCTGATAGCTACTTTATTGAGGGAAAGTGTACTTACTAGGCCTGTGATAGGTGGTTGTCTCAGCTAGCTATCTTAAGATGGATGCACTAACTGCAAGTGCTGTGGATAAGAGCGTCTGATAAATGGCTAAAATGTTTTTTAAAAGTCAATGTACGTGTGTCCGACTCTATCTCACTGCGCTGATGTCACAATCAGCGGAGGTCAGATAGCACTCCTGGCTTGAATAGGAAGTAAAAAGGAAGACTATGTGACTGCTGGAACTCTTTGTCTGTTTCAATCGGCCAATCTGTGCCCTCTTACAGAGTAGGCAAAATGGCTGCTGGTAATGAGGATATTCCCTATAATCTTTCCCCTGCGTCCCAATTTTCTACCTTCTAGCATTGGCTAGAGACAGATGTGGCCATATTCTTACACCACTCATTTCCTTTTAAGTCCACGAAGGGAAGTGAATAAGTGCACACTTTAGGGCAGACGGGTAAAGGATTGGGACGGAGCATCTGTATCTATGAGAGGGGGAATAGGACGGCGTCCCATCATCCAGAAAGGCTTGCTGCAGTGTTTGACTCCATAAGAGAGATTAGGAGTGTGTGCAGTGCAGGGGACATCACACTCTCCTGACGCCCAGCCTGGATTTACTCCCAGAATCCATCACTCTGAGCAGCTCCAGCAGAGAGCCCGGGCCAGTACAGAGGGGGAGTAGGAGGAGAGAGGCTGGGAGAGAAATAGGGCTGCAAAGAGAGGGGAGGGAGAGAGATGGAGAGGAGAGAGCAAAGTCGGGTAAGGAAAAAGGGTGAGGGGGGGGGGGAATAGAGAGGGAGGAAAAGAGAGAGGAGTCAGTTAGGGAACGGAGGCGGAAGAAGGAAGGGAAGGAAGGAGAGAAGAGGTGATAGGGGAACGGGAGAGAAAACGTGGGGATAAGGAGCTTCATAAAAATCTGCATATTCCATCGTTTTTATAGTTTTTTTAATGGTCACTAATTGCCAGAGGACATGTTTTTGTTTATTCCCTCTACTTCTTTTTATAGTACTTAGAAATGTTTTTGGCAACAAACAAAAAAACTATTTTGGTTCCTTTTGAATTGAGAGAGGAAGCGGGAGAAGAGAGGAGTAGTGTGGCGCTAGAATAGATCAGTGATCTAGCTCCGTCTTGTCGTTCTGAGCTCTGCTTGGTTGTTATTGAGGCAGACTACATTTGTGCCGCTATTCTTGTTCCTTGAAGCCGTGTAACAATGCCTCCCCCTGGCCACTTCAATCACTACCTGCTGAATGAGACATGTACTGGCTGATCACAACCGACTTACTGAACTCTTGCCCTGTGCCAAATGATGGGTCTCTTTCCCATGGGGTGCTTCATACTCAAAAACGTTGTCCCCCCCCGTATATGTTTGTGTATTCAGGATGCCTTTAGCTTTTTCTTGACAGATAGACTATGTTCATGGGAATTTGAGCTGAAAGTACTAGCAGAGCTTGTCCTCCGAACTCTCCAATAGAGGCAAGGTTGGTGAGGACAGGGACTGGGGAGATGGCCTTCCATACCCTGGGTGTTATATGAGGCCAGTCCTCCCTCTTCCAGACACTGTTCCTTCTGCTTGGATGAACTCTGTTTTGTTAAACTCCCCTTTGGAGGGAAGTCAAAAACAAGAGAGACAAATAAAAAGTCTAATGTGTGAAGGAAGTATCGCAACTAGGTCATAGCTGTGAGGAATGAGGCAAAGTGGTGTGGGGTGTGTTTTGCTGGTGGAGTGTGTATGTGCGTCGGTTTGTGTGTGTAATGGGACTGAGTAGTTAGAACAGTCCCCTCGGGATCCCTGGGTTGTCAGGGTGGGGTGTGAGCTCTGTTACATGCACTCCGGCTCATCAACCCACACACGCCTTTTGAACGCAGAGTCACGGTGAGCAGGCTGTTTGACTGACCGGGCACCGCTGCCATCACCTTCCCCATCCCCTTTAATGAGGAGTTATTTATGATAGCGCCCCTACCCCTTTAAGGGTGTTGTTTATGCGTTCTCTCTCCTTGGGCAGATTGATGGGGTTGGGTTGGGAGGGGAGAGCTGAGAGCTGAGCCAGGTGTCGATCTACTCTGCTCTGCTGCAGTGAGTCCTGATGTGTGTCGAGAGACTGAGGGAGAGCTGACAGTTTATCGAGGTTGTTTCACACCTGCCTTTCTCAAAGTACTGAGTACAGACTCTTTAACTAACTGGAGACCACGTAAAATGCTGAGCGTTTGAGATGGTTTAGGTCTCCGTTGTTTGGGCTACTTACTCAGACACATGCACACGCACGCACACACATAAGGTAAACACTTCTATTGAACAGACACTATCTCCATTTACCTTTTTTCTTCTTAGCGCTTCAGTGGCGATCTGTGATGGAAGTTGAAAGCGCAGTCATCTCCCAGAACTAACGCTCAGCGTGTAAACGACTTGTTGACTTTCCGTTTAAATGCCATGTCTTTATTCCCTGACCTTTCCCCGCCTCTCCCTGTGTGATGGAGCGCTTCATGTCTTGTCCCACAGCGCCGACCGGGGGCCCTAGCCGTAGGCGAGGGGCGACAGAATGGACACTTTGATTCTGTGCTGCTTATCAGTGGACCGTTTGAAAGCTTGCATTCTGAGTCGCCACCCCTTCCTTTTGACTAGTGTTATGGCTGTTTCTGTGGATTAGTGACCGATTAGTGACATCACAATGGGAGTCAGGGTGATCAGAGAACTCCTGTGGGTGACGCTTCAGCATGGTTTTGACTGTGTGCTATGGGGGCATCACCAATGGATGCTATGTGGGAAGAGTCTGACATGGCAGAGGTTTTCAAGTCTTTTCAAGAAAGTGTCCAAGACTATGACACCAATGACAACATTGACAGTTGTACCAATGACATTGTTGTTTACAACCATCTTACAACCCCTCTATATAGACAATATTGATGACAATGGTTGTGAGAGAGATGATTCCAGTACAACATTAATAACACTTCGTTGTTCTCTGTCTTTGTCTCTAGATGCTGAGGGTGGAGAGGTGTCCCCACCCATGGGAGCCGGAGTGGACAGTAACAGCTGGCACTTCCGTTACGGCGCCGGCGGTCCCGGAGGACCCCCCCAGCACCTGAAGCCCGGCGAGGTCCCCCCCGAAGCCTTCATCATCCCTGGATCGCCCGCCATCATCTCTATCCGCCAGCAGGGAGGAGAGGACGACAAGAGCGACTTCATCAGCTTCGGAAAGAAGGAGGAGGCCAAGAAGAAGAAGAAGAAGAAGAAGGAGAAGAAGGATAAGAAGGATAAGGGGAAGGATGACGATGAGTAGAGGAGGAGGAGGAGGAGGAGGAGGAGGAAGAGAAGGAAGGGGAGCTGTTGAAACAGAGGTACCAACCAAAGTCCACCGGGAAACAAAAATACAATTATTTTAGACCACAGGTGAAAAGAGATTCCCAATTCTACTTCATAATCTCTGGCTCAGTAACACAGACAGGCAGACGAAGTCTGCTGCATTCTGCTCTATACCCACCCCTGCAACAAAGATAAAAGCCCAAATCTCTCTGGTAAAAATCGGGCTTTACCAAGATTATTGTAGATTACTGTCGCCTCAAAAACCTCTTACTGGGGTAATTGATTAATCATCCCTTGATGAGAAAAAAAAACAGATGAATAAATGTTCCACCATGCCCCCAGGTGCCTATATACCTTGAGCCAAACAATTCCCTCCCTACTCTTCTCAGCGAGGGGACGAGAGCCACGGTCTCCCCTCACCCTCTGCTTTTCACCCTCCCACCCACGGATACGTTGGCACCTCTGTCTTACCCCTTCCCACCATGTTGTACAATTCTCTCTCTTTGAGAGGAAAAGAAAATCCAACAGCCAGAAGAAAACAGCTCTGTGCCTCGGAAAGAGAGCAACAAAAAAAAAAAGAAGGAAATGACGAGAAGAAAGTAAACTGAAGACTACACAACAGAAGACGAGTTAAATGTTGGCGATTTAAGAGCTGGACACTCACACTTGTAAATAGCTCGGGAGAGAGTTGCTGAGGCTAAAGGCTAAAGGCTAACACGGCACTGCTGCTGCTGCGGCTTTCTATCGCGCTCTCTAGCTGTCAGTGTTCCCTGTGACGGCAAGGAAAACATGGCTGTCAAGGACAGAACACATACACGCTGACACACACTCGCTGTAACAACCCGGACACTGAGAACACATGAGAACTGGAGAGAGGTAAAAAAAAAAAAAAAAAATACAGGAGCAGCCAAGAAAACGACATTGTGTTTAATACAGAACGCAAGCTTTTTCCTAAGCAGTACACATGTGTACAGTAGATCTACTCTCTCAGGGTTGGCACAGCAGCATCCCCTGCAGTTACTCCTGATGGGTTCACTCACTACTCTCTTTTGGGACGACGAGATCCTTCTCTCGCCCAATGCAAACAGATAGAACGAGGGATGGAGAGAAAGGAGGAACACTCTTCAGAGTCTCCTGAGAACGAAAGAGAGAAGAGTCCAGTTGAGTTGGCCTGTGATCCAGCTTGTTGATCTGAGCTCTGTTGGAACCTTGTAGAATAGCAGGAGCGTCTCTAGCTAAAGATGATCTCTTCTACTCTCCCCCTGCCACTCAGCAAAAGCCTGAGGCTTTCTGCTCTGAATGTTTGGTAGCAACCATCACTTACCTGATATCCAACCTGATCCCCCATCCTCCACATCCCCACCCCGCCCTTTCCACTCCCTGCCCCTGCCCACACAGATTTTCATCCCCACCCTTACACCAACCACAGACTGCTTCTTCACATGATGATGATGATGAATTTGTGAAACTTTTTCACTTTCTATTTGTTCTTGGAGAAGACCCTCGATTTCCTACTCTGTTTAGTAAGCTTTAACTGATCTGCAGCGCTTCTGCTTGTCCTACCCCCCTTGCCTTCGGCCTTTCTCTTTTCTCTGGCCGTGGACTCCCCCTCTAGCCCCATGTTCTTTCAGGGTGAACTGGGAAGGCTGAACATTGTGGTGTGCTGGGAACAGCATGGAGTAATGTGGAAGAGGCCTGAAGAACCCAGTCGTGACCGGGGGTCCATTATTCTGAGTTCTATAACGCCAGCTGTCTCCAAGTGCAAAACGGTTGAGTGCTTTTAACTTGTGAATACTACACTGTTCATTCCTGTTTGTGGTCACTGGCGAGAGGGGACGAGGTGGGATGGGGACAGGGATGGGGTGGATGTCTGGGACATGGATCTGAGAGCTAGGCTTATCCTCCATGTTCCTGGGTACACGTATATCCTGAAATTGATTGATTATGATTGGTGAATCAAAACAGTAGGGCATCCATTGGCTTTTATGTACACGATAAATGTAGAGTTAGACTTGCTTTTTATATATGTGGCCTGTGCATTAATAAATGCAGTGTATACTGCTAATTATTACATTATTCATGAATAAATAAGGGCATCTAAGGATTCCCACCCCACATCTCTATCCCATCAATCCCCTCTCGGGAGGTTTTGTAATCAGCCCTGCTTCGATTGGTTCCCCGTTCCCCTGCCTGTATGTTGTTGCAACGCCCCCCCCTCCAGGTTTTGCGGCTCAATATGACGTCACTCCACTAAAGCGGCTGCTGCATGTTCGTCTCAAAGGAAACTCAAACAATATAGAGATACAATATATATATATATATAGAAATAGATGGCTTTGATTTTATTGTTTCGTATTATAATTTTACTTTATGACTCCCACAGGAGATATGTGTATGTACCGTCTCTGTCATGCATCTTCTACATATTACACCCTCCGCACTCCACAAGACAGTGGTGTTGTATGACGTTAACTAAACCTTTTCGATATTTGTAAATGCTGTTGTGTGATGCCCTTGATCTCAACTCTGTTCATTTTGTTTAATGGAAATAAGATTTTCGTTTTTGAGAACAAGCAACAACAATAACAACAAAAAACGTTTTGTGTCCGGCTTTGACATGATGATCTAACTAACACTGTAATATTGTAACTGAAATATGTATGATCCTGTGATGAGCTATCTCTTCCCTTTCAACAGAAAAAAATGAAAAAAAATAAACACGAAAAAAGAAGACAATTCCTATGTAAAAATTGTATATGTAGTGTATGCTTGTGTTTAGTGAGCGTTCACGCTGTCATTCTTTTATCAGCGTATGATGGTGACCAATGGTGGCGCTGTCCTGGCCTACTGATCAGTACAGATCTGTTGTGAAACCTTTTTTGTACACCTGCTCATCTACTGTGACGGTGAAGTAGTGACATTTAATTTCTTTCTGTTTTTTATTTTATTTGACCTAAATGGATACAGTGGTAATGTGTTTTGTTTATAAATCACTAAATAAACATTTTCTTTCATAAAATGAGACTGACGTTGTCGCCTTGGAGCTTGCTTGGAAACAGGCACTCTCTCTCTCTCTCTCACACACACACACACACACACACACACACACACACACACACACACACACACACACACACACACACACACACACACACACACACACACACACACACACACACACACACACACACACACACACACACACACACACCTTCTCCCTCTTTGCATGAACAGCACAGTTGCAATCAGTACACTGTAAAAAATATTGTGCCCCTTTTACTTAAACATTTTTTGGTAACTATTTGCATCAGCCTGTTAAGTAAATCCAAAAGAGAGGATCATTTAAGTATAATAATAATAATAATAATAATATATATTATTATATTATTATTATTATTATTTAAGTATAATATACTTCGCTTTTAGTGCATCACAAACTCAAATATATTAAGTGCAAACAACTAACAGGATCTCAATAATTCCTTTCATTCAACTTCATTTTATCACATTCAGAACATTTTTTTGTTTGTTTGTCCTTCAAGTCCCAGAACTAATGTTATAAGTTTGATATACTTAATGTAATCAGTTACAGAACTAACATTGTAAGGTTAATTTGCTGAATTTACTCCGTATCGTAATTGATATTCTACGTTTTATCCACAAATGATTTTGCTCAGTTACTTATGGTACTCAGGTTCGTAAAATGTATTTAATCGTACTACTCAAATATATATATACTCACAAATATACTTAAGAAGCTGATGCAAATAGTTACCTCAATAGACTTGGGAAAATGGACTAAAAATGTTATTTCTAGACAAGGGGATATGCTAAAACAAAACAACAGTGTTCAACTTCAAACTTTAACATTTATTTTGAATAAAGGTTTTCTTCAAACATCAATTGCCTCTTATACCCTACTCCTTAAGCATTTGTGGAGAGCTCATTACTTTGTCATCTTTAATCATTCTGACTATAAATCCACCTTGCCTCCTTAGGTAAAGTTACATCCAGATAGCTTTGCACCTGACTACGAATATGTTCAGATCTTCACAACTGCATGAAGTTTAGGTGATCGTTTGGGATTAGCACTTTGACCTCACATCTTGTAGAGTTTGGCAAGAATTCTCTGGTGTTCTGTGTGCCCCTTAACAACATGGCGATGTTTTTAACAGAAACGTAAATGAAGGATTTATCTTAATAGACTTTACACAAAGCACAATATGAACTTGAGCTCAAATACAACCTCATTCAATATTATTTCGACAGGTATAAGCATTCTGGGTATAACTCCACCTTGCCTCCTAAAGTTACATCCAGATATCTTGCACCTGACTACAAATCATCTCAGAAATCCACAAGTGCATATGGAGTACATTTTAAAACAAAGCTGTTTTTTAAACAGGAATTGACAATGTCTCTTATGACTTCACCTGACAAAGAGCATCATGTAAACTGTAGCTCCTATACCACCTAGCAACTAGCCTTTCAGCTTACTGAGTAGGGTTTAGACCACAGTTGGTGAGTGGCCCTTTGAGAGTTCTCATAGATATCTTTAGACATCTCTGAAAACAAGTAACTTCATCTTTAGAGCTTGGACCCGTGGGGAGGTCCTGAGATCACCAAGTTCCAAGAATACTTTTTGGAACACCTCAAAGGTATATTTCAGTTCTTTGGGGTACCTTAGATTCAAGTCATAGATGAGGCCCATATACAAGGTATATGACTGCGTAACACCACAAATACCAGACAGGACCTCTGCTCCTTCAATGCAGATCCCATGCTCTATATTCTGGTGCAGATCCTTCACAGTGAACACCTTCATCACATGCTGAACGAGGTCCTCTCGGATCACGGTGTCGTTAGCATCCTGAGTGAAACAATTAAGAAATAACAGGCTAGGCTATTACGTTACCTGTGCCACTTGAGGGGGAGAGGGAAACAAAGGAAGATACCTCATTTAGAGATAAATAAGGATACAAAAATAACAACCTTTACCTTGTGTTCTGTAATAAGGTCTTCAACCCTCTTGCCGAGGTATATGATCAGGGCACGGATCACACCGTCTCTTCTTTCCTGGATGGTGTCGCACTGTAATATGATGTTATACAAATATTTGCATTTAATACCGGCAACTAAATACATACAGTATAACCTATATAATATTGTGAAGGTGTTCCAGAGCAACAGTTGCAATTCTTCTGAACCCTTCCTTAATCAAAGAGAGAGAGAGAGAGAGAGAGAGAGAGAGAGAGAGAGCGAGAGAAAACATCTTCTGAACAGATAAGGACAACGGGTGATCTGAGAGACAGAATGCTGTTGGGAAACTCCTCCCAAGGCATGTGCAGAGTGAGAATGTTCAGACTAATCTTTAATGCATATACAATTGTAGATTAGAATATTAGGTCAAGATAACACAAAATATTTAAATGAATATTTTTAAAAATGGACATACATTTACTATTTTCATTCAGCTGTATTTTGTACCTGGTTGGGTTTAAAAAGGGCTGACCATCTTTCTTTGAAGTCCTCACAGGAAGGGCCTGAAAACATCTTGTCTTCGATATTAGAAGGTCTTTGCCATTTTGACACTCACAATATTGTGGTTGTCACGTATTTGTACTTGAAAGCAGCAAAACTGCAGCTCTTACATTGCATGTGCCGCCTGATCCCTACGGAATCAAGATATAATCCATTCATTTGTTTTTGTGTGTACATCAGCACAAACATATATTATTACTTTGTGTGTGTACATCAGCACAAACATATATTATTACTGTGTGTGTATACATCAGCACAAACATATATTATTACTTTGTGTGTGTACATCAGCACAAACATATATTATTACTTTGTGTGTGTACATCAGCACAAACATATATTATTACTTTGTGTGTGTACATCAGCACAAACATATATTATTACTTTGTGTGTGTACATCAGCACAAACATATATTATTACTTTGTGTGTGTACATCAGCACAAACATATATTATTACTTTGTGTGTATACATCAGCACAAAAATATATTATTACTTTGTGTGTGTACATCAGCACAAACATATATTATTACTGTGTGTGTACATCAGCACAAAAATATATTATTACTTTGTGTGTGTACATCAGCACAAAATATATTATTACTTTGTGTGTGTACATCAGCACAAACATATATTATTACTTTGTGTGTGTACATCAGCACAAACATATATTATTACTTTGTGTGTATACATCAGCACAAAAATATATTATTACTTTGTGTGTGTACATCAGCACAAACATATATTATTACTGTGTGTGTATGCATCAGCACAAACATATATTATTACTGTGTAACCTTTATTTAACTAGGCAAGTCAGTTAAGAACAAATTGTTATTTACAGTGACAGCCTACAGAGGAACAATGGGTTAACTTCCTTGTTCAGGGGCAGAACGACAGATTTTGACCTTGTCAGCTCGGGGATTCGATCTAGCAACCTTTCGGTTACCGGCACAGCACTCTAACCACTAGGTTACCTGCTGCCCCCATATGCTATCTCATTCTAAAATAAGGAAGACACACATTGTCTATACCTGCCTGGGCGACAACACATTGAGAAAAACACTAATAGGACCCTATGAAATCCTTGTTCTATTTGTCCCAAATGCCGTTTTATTTTCCAGAATTCCATGTTAACATTTTGTTGCCTAACGTGTTCAATCCATTTGGTTGATTTAAAAATACAGGATACATCTAATACCTATTATTCACACTAATGTTGGGGTACTGTAATACAAATATCCTGTGTATCCTGTCCGAGGGGTACCGTGTATTCTGTTTAAATTTCTGGATTCCGTCTTTGCATTGCAGAAATCATGGGGCCCTACAAGCACTTACGTGAGTTACAATGAAGACACACAGACATTTGAATATACTGACGTACCTTTCCAATGTATTCTGGAAAATATGGTCTGTCCGGTACTCAGGAACGTCTGAATACCTATACATAAAGAAGAGTTGTATTAAAATCTATAACAATGTCAGGAAAATTTTAAAATTGAATGACTTTAGCTTTAGATAGCTAGCTAGCTAAAAAAAACAGAAACATCGCAATCCAAACTGACTTGGAAGAGCTGCTTGTTATCTATCTTACAGTTATTTCATTCAGCTAGTTTGGCTGTTACATATTGACTAGATTATTATATAGATTAGATAGATATTGACTGCACAAGGTCAATGTTTGCAGTGCTGCCTTTGAACGCGTTGCGAACACGTGCACAGCAAGAAGGTTTCTGCGAGGACAGGTGTTGCTAGATAACTAGGTGTAGTTAGCTCGCTAGCTACGCATTGTTCCTACCCGTCTCTGCCTGGGTAGCTTACCTTGCATGCAAACATTACATTGCAGGGACACCATGTGTTCAGTTCTACTGTAATGTTTGCAGAAGATGCTTTTTTGTTGAGAAGCTAGGTAGCTAATATGTTACATAGCTATTTCGGTTAATATAAAAGTTACACAAAAATGGCAAAATGTTAAAAACAGCCCCGAAGCGAGTAAATGTACTGCTAGCTTACTAGCTAGTAGCCTGCCCACCACTAGCTAACTAATACAGACATCACGGCCGTTAACTAGTTTGCTTATCGACGTGCAAATATGTAACGTACTCTGGCAATATAGCTGGATAAAGGCTTTTTGTACTTGAATAATGTTATTTAACGTTTTCCACAAATATTTTTGACATTTCGTCGAAAATAATGTGTAGAGAGATTCAAACTACATTCCAAGTTACAAAAAAAGGATTACGCCCGTTGAAATGTTCCCTTGGATTTTTATTTGCAAATGTCAGTCTTTTCCAACACATTTACATGAAGTACTATATTCAAAAATGTAAGTAAAACCAGAAACCTATTATTTTAAGTAAAAATCATTGATTTTCTTTTGCAATATGTACGAAGTCCGTGGGTAAATTTTTACAGTGTATATTTGCCTCACAGTTGGACCTTGTTGCTAGGGAGAGTGAGATAGGGGGGAGGGAGGAGAGACAGGGCTAGAGTGTTTCTCTTCAAGTTGAAGAGACAGAGAGAGAGTAAGAGAAAAAGAGCAGACATTGATCTGCATCAGTCTGTGGAGAATAGGCAGGCATTCTCACACACACACACACACACACACACACACACACACACACACACACACACACACACACACACACACACACACACACACACACACACACACACACACACACACACACACACACACACACACACACACACACACACACACACACACACACACACACACACACACACACACACACACACACACACCTGTCTCTGTTGTGGCACCCAGTCAGAAAGGCTCAGTCCCAAAGGAGATGAGAGAGACTGGCTGAGTGACCTGGCTCCTCCTATTGTCCTCTGTGACTGCCACAGTCACAGTTTGTCCTGAAGAACACCTGCTTTTATATCAAACCTTGAATCAATTATACTTGAATTCATTGTTTATTGACTAAATACGAAGAGGTCAAATAATTTGACCATAGAGCACAGTGCATACAGTGAGGTCGTAAATTCCTGAGGAGAGGACAGTATAGAGAGAGAGTGAAGTTTCATAGAGAACAAAGGAATTTCCTTCCACCTCACAGAACCTGAGGTCCAAACAACGTTTACCTTCCGGAGAAGGTATAAAAGATTGGTGAAGAATCCAGCTACGAACTGGTCCGTTTGTTAAAACTTGGGGAAGCTCATGGGAGACGGTGTGGCCACATTACCATAACACTGTTTATATAATAGCCTCAGATATGAGGTTTACATCTAATTGTTGTATAAGATGAATGAGTGAGTATGATACTGTTTGTAAAATTGTGTAATGTGATTTTGGACTGTTTAATGAAGGAAACTCCAATTCCCTTTTGAGTTGAACTAAATCAGAGGACCGCCCCTGAGCCCAGTTAGGGTCAGGCATCCTGGGACAGCCCCTTTTCTGCAATTCTGAATAAAACCCCAATTTTTTAGAAATTCTCACTAGACCATGTTTCTCTCAATCACGGGAGTATAAAGGTTGCAGACCATTGCTGAATCTTTTAACCATACCACGTGGTTAAACTCTTGGACTATCGATACCGACAGAATAAGAACAAGTCTTTGATATTAATTACTAGTCTGCAGATAGAAATTCGGTATCATTGAACGCGAAGAACGACAACCGCCGAAACATCCATTCTACAACAACATGAATGAATGTCACTAACCATTATAACCACGACAGAGAGAGAGAGACGGACAATTCTACAAAAGAAACAAACTTTTCAACAGTGATCAAGACGACACACTGAGCGTAAATATATATATATATATTGATTGCAATTGTTCCCGAATGAGTGAGCGTTCATGTGTAAAGGATTAGCATTTCAATGGTTAACTCTGTAGTGACTTCTTAGTCGACCCCCACTTCCCCTTTTGTCTAACAAGCCGCCATGCCGGATTAGCCCACTAGGGGCACATTCTCCTATCATTTCTTGTAACCATATTTACTTTGTTGTTTTGTTTATATATTTCTGTGAATTACTTAGTTAGTAATAAATACATTATTTAAGACAATTTGATGTATGGATGACTCATAGTGAAGACTGGGTTCGTGCAGATAACCAACAATTTACGACATTTGGAATGAGACTAACGTGAGGTAAAGTAAATAATTCATTAATCAGAAGACTATGGATCAGATATGAAAATATCTGAATAGTTATTTTAGGAAATGATAACTTTGTTATATGAATATTTTCCTTGGTGTCCCGACTTCCTCGTTAATTACAGTTACATGATTAATCAGTTTGATCGCGTAATACTAATTACAGAGAATCTTTGATAAAAAAAGTCTTCAATTTAATGATAGTAAAAACACGACATTAAATAGTTGGTGTTATAAGACCAATAAAGGCTTCAAATGTGTGGTACAATGAGGACAACAGAAAAGGATGAACAAAGTATGGCATACAGTGCATTCGGAAAGTATTCAGACCCCTTGACTTTTTCAACATTTTGTCACGTTACAACCTTATTCTAAAATGGATGAAATAAATGTTTTTGCTCATCAGTCTACACACAGTTACCCATAAAGGCAAAGCACTTTTTTTTAAATAAAAGACTGAAATACCTTATTTATGTAAGTAGTCAGACCCTTTGCAATGAAAGTCATAATTGAGCTTAGGTGCCATCCTGTTTCCATTGGAATCCTTGAGATGTTTCTACAACTTGACTGGAGTCCACCTGTGGTAAATTCAATTGATTGAACTTGATTTGGAAAGGCACACACCTGTCTATATAAGGTCCAAACAGTTAGTGCATTTCAGAGCAAAAACCATGCCATGAAGGCGAAGGCATTGTCTATAGAGCTCCGAGACAGGACTGTGTTGAGGTGCATATCCGGGGAAGGGTACCAAAACATTTCTGCAGCATTGAAGGTCCCCAAGAACACAGTGGCCTCCATCATTCTTAAATAGAAGAAGTTTGGAACCACCAAGATTCTTCCTAGAGCTGTCCACACGGCCAAACTGAGCAATCCGGGGAGAAGGGCCTTGTTCAAAGGTGAACAAGAACCCGATGGTCACTCTGACAGAGCTCCAGAGTTCCTATGTGGAGATGGGAGAAACTTCCAGAAGGACAACCATTTCTGCAGCACTCTACCAATCAGGCATTTATGGTATAGTGGCCAAACAGAAGCCACTCCTCAGTAAAAGGCACATGACAGCCTGCTTAGAGTTGGCCAAAAGGCACCAAAAGGACTCCCAGACCATGAGAAACAAGATTCTCTGGTCTGATGACACCAAGATTGAACTCTTTGGCCTGAATGCCAAGCGTCACGTCTGGAGGAAACCTGGCACCAACCTTACGGTGAAGCATGGTGGTGGCAGGATTATGCTGTCGGGATGTTTTTCAGCAGCAGGGACAGGGAAACTAGTCAGGATCGATGGAAAGATGAACGGAGTAAAGTTAAGATAGATCCTTGATGAAAACCTCCTCCAGAGCTCTCAGGACCTAAGACTGGGGGGCGAAGATTCACCTTCCAACAGGACAACGACCCTAAGCACACAGCCACCACAACGCAGGAGTGGCTTCGAAACAAGTCTCTGAATGTCCTTGAGTGGCCCAGCCAGAGCCCGAAGTTGATCCTGATCAAACATCTCTGGAGAGACCTGAAAATAGCTGTGCAGCAACGCTCCCCATCCAACCTGGCAGAGCTTGAGAGGATCTGCAGAGAAGAATGGGAAAAACTCCCCAAATACAGGTGTGTCAAGTTTGTAGTGTCATACACAAGAATACTCAAGGCTGTAATCGCTGCCAAAGGTGCTTCAACAAAGTACTGAGTAAAGGGTCTGAATAATTATGTAAATGTAATATTTCAGTTTATATTTTTTATACTAAAAACTTGTTTTTGCTTCTTCATTATGGGGTACTGTGTGTAGATTGATGAGGGGGATGGGGGGGCGAAAATGTAATACATTTTTGAATGAGGCTGTAACGTAACAAAATGTGAAAAAAGTCAAGGGTCTGAATACTTTCTGAATGCACTATATCATAGGTTTTAAGATGAGATCTACTCAAAATAATGTTCCACTGTTGTTTGATACTTTCACTGGACATGTGAACATTCCAACTTGTCTCAACATTCCTTTATCAGCCTGTGAACATTCCAACTTGTCTCAACATTCCTTTATCAGCCTGTGAACATTCCAACTTGTCTCAACATTCCTTTATCAGCGTGTGAACATTCCAACTTGTCTCAACATTCCTTTATCAGCCTGTGAACATTCCAACTTGTCTCAACATTCCTTTATCAGCCTGTGAACATTCCAACTTGTCTCAACATTCCTTTATCAGCCTGTGAACATTCCAACTTGTCTCAACATTCCTTTATCAGCCTGTGAACATTCCAACTTGTCTCAACATTCCTTTATCAGCCTGTGAACATTCCAACTTGTCTCAACATTCCTTTATCAGCCTGTGAACATTCCAACTTGTCTCAACATTACTTTATCAGCCTGTGAACATTCCAACTTGTCTCAGCATTCCTTTAGCAGCCTGTGAACATTCCAACTTGTCTCAGCATTACTTTATCAGCCTGTGAACATTCCAACTTGTCTCAACATTCCTTTATCAGCCTGTGAACATTCCAACTTGTCTCAGCATTACTTTATCAGCCTGTGAACATTCCAACTTGTCTCAACATTCCTTTATCAGCCTGTGAACATTCCAACTTGTCTCAACATTCCTTTATCAGCCTGTGAACATTCCAACTTGTCTCAGCATTACTTTATCAGCCTGTGAACATTCCAACTTGTCTCAACATTCCTTTATCAGCCTGTGAACATTCCAACTTGTCTCAGCATTACTTTATCAGCCTGTGAACATTCCAACATGTCTCAACATTTCTTTATCAGCCTGTGAACATTCCAATTTGTCTCAACATTCCTTTATCAGCCTGTGAACATTCCAACTTGTCTCAACATTCCTTTATCAGCCTGTGAACATTCCACCTTGTCTCAACATTACTTTATCAGCCTGTGAACATTCCAACTTGTCTCAGCATTACTTTATCAGCCTGTGAACATTCCAACATGTCTCAACATTCCTTTATCAGCCTGTGAACATTCCAACATGTCTCAACATTCCTTTATCAGCCTGTGAACATAAACACTACCAGTCAAGAGTTTGGACACACCTACAAATTCAAGGGTTTTTCTTTATTTTTACTATTTTCTACATTGTAGAATAATAGTGAAGACATCAAAACAATGAAATAACACCTATGGAATCATGTAGTAACTACAAGGTCGACCGATTATGATTTTTCAACGCCGATACCGATACCGATTATTGGAGGCCCAAAAAAGCCGATACCGATTAATCGGCCGATTTAAAAAATATATATATATATTTGTAATAATGACAATTACAACAATACTGAATTAACACTTATTTTAACTTAATATAATACATCAATAAAAATCCATTTGGAGAAGTAAAAGTGCAATATGTGCCATGTAAAAAAGCTAACATTTGACTTCCTTGCTTAGAACATGAGAACATATGAAAGTTGGTGGTTCCTTTTAACATGAGACTTCAATATTCCAAGGTAAGAGGTTTTAGGTTGTAGTTAATATAGTATTTATAGGACTATTTCTCTCTATACCATTTGTATTTCATATACATTTGACTATTGGATGTTCTTATAGGCACTATAGTATTGCCAGTGTAACAGTATAGCTTCTGTCCCTCTCCTCGCCCCTACCTGGGCTCGAATCAGGAACACATCTACAACAGCCACACTCGAAGTAGCATTACCCATTGCTCCACAAAAGCCGCGGCCCTTGCTGCGCAAGGGGAATAACTACTCCAAGTCTCAGAGCGAGTGATGTTTGAAACACTATTAGCGCACACCCAGCTAACTAGCTAGCCTTGAAGTCATAAACAGCACTGTGCTTGCGAAGAGCTGCTGGCAAAACGCAGAAAGTGCTGTTTGAATGAATGATTACGAGCCTGCTGTTGCCTACCATCGCTCAGACAGACTGCTCTATCAAATCATAGACTTAATTATAACATAATAACACACAGAAATACGAGCCTTTGGTAATTAATATGGTCGAATCCGGAAACTATCATTTTGAAAACAAAACGTTTATTATTTCAGTGAAATACGGAAACGTTCTGTATTTTATCTAACGGGTGGCGTCCATAAGTCTAAATATTCTTGTTACATTGCACAACCTTCAATGTTATGTCATAATTACATAAAACTCTGGCAAACGAGTTCGCAATGAGCCAGGCTGCCCAAACTGTTGCATATACCCTGACTCTGCATGCAATGAACGCAAGAGAAATAACACAATTTCACCTGGTTAATATTGCCTGCTAAACTGGATTTATTTTAGCTAAATATGCAGGTTTAAAAATATATACTTCTGTGTATGGATTTTAAGAAAGGCATTGGTGTTTATGGTTAGGTACAGTCGTCCAACGATTGTGCTTTTTTCACAAATGCGGTTTTGTTATAAATCATCCCCCAGCGTTGCATCGATTATATGCAACACAGGAAACGATAGATAAACTAGTAATATCATCAACCATGTGTAGTTATAACTAGTGATTATGATTGATTTATTGTTTTTTATAAGATAAGTTTAATGCTAGCTAGCAACGTACCTTGGCTTCTACTGCATTTGCGTGACAGGCAGGCTCCTCATGGGGTGCAATGAGAGGCAGGTGATTAGATTGTTGGACTAGCTAACTGTAAGGTTGCAAGATTGGATCCCCTGAGCTGACAAGGTGAAAATCTGTCGTTCTGCCCCTGAACAAGGCAGTCAATCCACCGTTCCTAGGCCGCCATTGAAAATAAGAATGTGTTGTTAACTGACTTGCCTAGTTAAATAAAGGTATAAAAAAAAATTATTTGTCAAAATCTGCGCTAAATAATACCGATTTCCGATTGTTATGAAAACTTGAAATCGACCCTAATTAATCGGCCATTTCGACCTCCAGTAGTAGCCAAAAAAGTGTTAAACAAATCAAAATATATTTTAGAATCTTCAAAGTAGCCTCCCTTTGCCTTGAAGACAGCATTACACATTCTTGACATTCTCTCAACCAACTTCACCTGGAATACTTTTCCAACAGTCTTGAAGGAGTTCCCACATATGCTGAGCACTTGTTGGCTGCTTTTCCTTCACTCTGCGGTCCAACTCTTGCCAAACCAACTAAATTGGGTTGAGATCAGTTGATTGTGGGGCCAGGTCATCTGATGCAGCACTCAATCACTCTCATTCTTGGTAAAATAGCCCTTACACAGTCTGGAAGTGTGTTGGGTCACTGTCCTGTTGAAAAACAAATGATAGTCCCATCAAGCGCAAAACAGATGGGATGGCGTAACACTGCAGAATGCTATGGCAGCCATGCTGGCTAAGTGTGCCTTGAATTCCAAAGAAATCACTGACAGTGTCACAAGCAAAGCACCCCCATACCATCACACCTCCTCCTTCATGCTTCATGGTGGGAACCACACATGCGGAGATAATTTGTTCACCTACTCTGCTTCTCACAAAGACACGGCAGTTGGAACCAAAATCGCACATTTGGACTCATCAGACCAAAGGACAGATGTCCACTGGTCTAATGTCAATTGCTTGGCCCAAGCAAGTTTCTTCTTCTTATTGGTGTCCTTTTGTAGTGGTTTCTTTGCAGCAATTTGACCATGAAGACCAGATTCATGCAGTCTCCTCTGAACAGTTGATGTTGAGATGTGTCTGTTACTTGAACTCTGTGAGGCATTTATTTGGGCTGCAAAGGTACAGTTAAAGTAATGAGGGACTTATTCCTTGCTTCTTTGAGATGTTCTTGCCATAATATGGACTTGGTCTTTTACCAAATTGGGCTATCTTCTGTATACCTACCGTACCTGGGTCACAACACAACTGGTTTTCTCCAACGCATTAAATGAACTTTTAACAAGGCACACCTGTTAATTGAAATGCATTCCAGGTGACTACCTCATGAAGCTGGTTGAGAGAATGCCAAGAGTGTGCAAAGCTGTCATCATGGCAAAGGGTGGCTACTTTGAAGAATCTCAAATATAAAATAGATTTAGATTTGTTCAAAACTTTTTTGGTTACTACATGATTCCATATGTGTTATTTCATAGTTGTGATGTCTTCACTACTATTCTACAATGTATAAAATAGTGAAAATAAAGAAAAACCTTTGAATGAGTAGGTGCGTCTGAACTTTTGACTGGTACTGTATATCTCATACAGCAAGACATATAATGGTGTGAAAAACATAGAAAGATTATTTTTTTGGAGAGGTTACCATACATTATATATAGTACATTTGATCATGGGCTTGTGGGGAACCATTTTAATACCATCAAACCTTTGCCACCCCAATGCGGACCAACTTTTGGTCTAGACCATGGACTAACTATCTAAAGTGCCAATTTAGAATTCTAAGAATATTCCAATTAGACTGTGATTCATTGACTTGGTTCCCTGATTTCCACAGTGTTAATTATGGGGTTTGGAGCACTTAAGTGTTCCTCCAGCACATTGATAGCTGAGTGATTAATGGTCGTTTATCTAGTAGGAAGCTTTGAAAGATCTGAGAGCTCTTGTCTCTTTTCACGTCTCTCTTCTCTGCTGCCTCTCATCTGAGTCTTTGAGCTGCATACGATGATGTTTGTTGCTCATCTCTCACCCTCCTCTCTCATTTTATCTCTCTGCCTCTGTCTCTTTCACTCCCTCTTCCATTCTGCATCTTGTAGAAGGGAGGGAGCTGGCGGTGAAGAGAGTTCAAGGGTTCACATGTTAATGCCGCCTGCCAAAACAACCCTCTCTCTCACTCTCCCCTCTCTCTCGCTCTCTCTCTCCAGAATAGGAGGTTTCTATGGTTACCACAAATAGGGGAGATGTCTCCATGGCAACAGCCTTATGATAATCTCATTGTGCAGAGGTGGAGGGTGGAAACAGTGGGGGACCAGGAAGGCAGGATGGGCGGGGTTCCTTCCGTCTGACAATGGACTGTCAGAGTTATCTCTCTCTCTCACACACACACACACACACACACACACACACACACACACACACACACACACACACACACACACACACACACACACACACACACACACACACACACACACACACACACACACACACACACACACACACACACAAACCTTTTCTCTCTCTTGGTGTCTACGTCAATGAGATGAGACGATTCCCCTAAACCCTCCTCCGATCACAGGTACACTGTCAAGCCAAATTCAGCTGCACTGACCCAGCACACCCTGTGTTCCAGAACAGCACCAGACAAACATATAGAATCACAGACATCCTGGTCTGCACGCTTGGGAATAGCATCTCAACTCTCCCCAGAGCATTCACAAGGGGGTCCTAGCCTTCTTAATTTCTGCATTTTGTGTTATTTCAACTCTCTCAGTAACACAAACAAACATACAAGCGAGGGGGAGGGGGGAAAGAGTAGCCAGCAGCGTTTGGTCTGTAGAGTAGTGAATCGCTCCAGTTAATGAATATGGATATGCATTGTGGCAGAACTAACAGACCTCGAGCACTACTAGCAATAGACTGCTATACTAACAGGGGTCTCTGGTCTCTCTTCTACACGACTGTGATCTACTTATATGCCATCCACAAAGATAAATAGGAGCCAATTTAGTCCCACACAACATTGTGATGAATACTAGGACTGGTTTTGAGAGAAGGAATGTTTTAAAAAAGTCCCTGAGTGACTCCAACCCTTCAGCTCACTGCAACAAAAAAAAACAAGTGACTTAACCCTGAAAACGGAGTGAGGGATTGTGGAGAGGGAGATGAAGAAGTGCTGCTTAACCTGGAGTCAGGACGAGGTAAGCACTGGATGACTGAAATGCAAAAAGCAGGCAAGGTTCTGCGCAGTGCATACTTAAATGACTGAAACACTTCATTTCATCATGGCTACCTCGCTGTCACTCCCACTC
The DNA here is from genome assembly GCF_023373465.1 of Oncorhynchus keta. NCBI lineage: Eukaryota > Metazoa > Chordata > Actinopteri > Salmoniformes > Salmonidae > Oncorhynchus > Oncorhynchus keta. The sequence goes on along the minus strand of NC_068424.1, from coordinate 48,771,984 downwards.
CGTTCAATGTAAGAGTTCATTGTTGCTTATTATGGCTTTTAACAGAGTATTTGGGACGTGAATGTATTCCGTACCGGGTTGGAGTGTTTGGGTTTGAGGGATTGAGATGTAATGTTTCAGGGGTTAACGGTTTTGGGGTTTGTCATGTGGTAACAGCCAGCTCTCCTGCCGCAGTGACTCGTCAAGAACAACATCCTGCTGAGGGAAGCAAACAGGGTGGGTCGGAGACATGACCACAGCCAAGCAGACGTGGAGATGGATGTCTGTAATAAATCCACTCCGCAGCAACAACGCTTGCCAGGGAGAAATACAGAGCGCCTAAGAGAGTGTGAGAGAGAGATAATGAAAGAGGGGCAGACAGGCATGGAAATTAAGTGACTGACGGTAAACTCACGCCGGGTCTGCGGAGAGGGAGCGGGCAAGGACAGCGTCAGTGTGTGCGGTGGCTGTGTGAAGGACGTGAAGCTCAGACAAAGAGCGTTACCATAAAGCCAATACAAATGGAGTGAGTGTGTGTTTGCGCAGCACTGATGAAAGACGCAATGTGCACTTTTGATTTTAATAAAGCTCCATAAATATTCCCATGGAGTCTGTCATTTTCAGTTTTGTCGTTCATCATATTGAACACTTACAGTATTTCCCTACTCTGTAGCAGAGCAAAGTAGTGTTGCTGACTCACGGAGCTGGCAGTCACACCTGACTCACAGTACGTGCCAGACAAACACCATGTCCCCATGCTGCCCGCACTACACAAAGCAGGCTACAGCAGCACAGCGCCGTCCATCTCTGATGACCAACCAACCGTCACGGTCACATTCACAGCCACACCGCAGAGGTGCTTTGTGTAGCCTGGCGTGTTTGTGTCGTCTCTTCCGCTCCAGGCTATGTGCCAGACTGTAGCTGGAGGGTCATAAGAGCGAGGGCACAGTGAACAGGGCACAAGAGAGGTCTTAAAAGGGCTGATTAGAACAAACAAAATGACTGCTGACGCTATATTGGCTGCAGTGGCCAGAGAGACTGGTCTAATGAGGAGTCCAGAGACTGCAGGCCTGAAGTTGATCAGATTTGACCATGAGTCCCCGTTCTCTATTCTCTCTCTCTCTCTCATATGTATAGCATAGTCTACTCTATAGAAGACATAACATGCTTTCCCACTGGGCACACACTGGTTGAATCAATGTTGTTTCCTCGCCATTTCAATGAAATTACGTCGAACCCAGGTGAAATAGACCTTGAATTGACGTCTGTGCCCAGTGGGTTCTCAGTGTTTCTTCATAGACCTAGATGATTTGGCTATAGATGCAAATCTGCCTAAAACTGAAAAGCCCTTCCTTGCCTTGCACTGAGGAAAATGCGCAGGCTATGCGCCCCATGATGCAATGGATGGACGACGCAACACACGCTTCTATCTCCCGGAAGCAACACTTTACAGTCACACACAAACAAACAGCTTACAGGTTGATGACACGCGTCTGCAATTCTGTATGCAATTTAGATACGCTTTATACCGCCAGCATAACACGTTGCAACGCCGTTGTAGTACACAATTAGTTTGAAGACCGTTTATCGCTCTCATCTGTTTCGTCCACATTGAGTCTTGCTGGCTCGCGCTGTGAGTGAAAGGCGCTATCTGCTGGAGAAACACAGCACACACGGACGGACCTGGCAGGGATGATTCATTACGTCTTGCAACGGTGACCAAACGGAAGCAAACGATACGGGGATGGAACTATCTGAATTTGTTTTTCGCGTTTGCGTGCAAAACGTATTCTGTTTGAACGCCTTCAAAACGCCTTCATTTATTCGATGTGTGCAGTTCTAAAATGACTCTCTGCATGCCGCTGTGTAGCATCAGCCACGAGCTCCTTTCAATGAATTGCGCAGGCGCGTCTCTTTCCCTCCCTCCCAATCCCCTCAGGACACCCGACAGTAAATACTATAATGCAAGCGCAGCAATTGTGAACTGCATGTGTGTTAGCCTACACATCGTGTACGACGGGTCTGTGTCCGGCTTTTTCCCGTCAGTTAATTTGGTTGACATGCAACATCTTTATAGGTTGTGATTTAGCTCGTTTTAATCCATAATCTCTCTGTCACTACATTGGGCCTGGAATGGCAGCATTCTGTGGTATTCAGTGTCCAGGTTGGAAAACGAGGTTATTTGCTGACATGGGGACGAGAAGAGGAAGCGTGAGAGTATTTCTAGCGCTTCCCTTTGTGACCGCTGTCCATGGCACTGAAACATGCTGAAACATGTTGCTCTGTGTAAACAATGGCTTTGTTAATACAGATAAAGGCTTAGCAGATACGAAAAATATTTATCTGGCTTAAAGAGAAGGAATATAATATCTATTGTTTACAGGAAACTCATTCAACAATTTTAGATGAAGTAGTGTGGAAAAAAGGACTGTGGTGTGGGGGATATACTTATCCCATGGGCAAAAAAACTCAAAAGGGGTGATGATATTAATTAACAGTATTTAAAAAATATATATATTATTATTTCATCTTTATTTAACCAGGTAGGCTAGTTGAGAATAAGTTCTCATTTATAACTGCGACCTGACCAAGATAAAGCAAAGCAAACAACAACACCGGACAACAACATGGAATAAACAAGCGTACAGTCAATAACACAATATAAAAAAGGAAGTCTATATACAGTGTATGAAAATGGCAGGAGGTAAGGCAATAAATAGGCCATAGTAGCGGAGTAATTACAATTTAGCAAATTAATACTGGAATGATAGATGAGCAGATGATGATGTGCAAGTAGAAATACTGGTGTGCAAAAGCGCAGAAAAGTAAATAAAAACAATATGGGGATGATGTAGGTAGATTGGATGGGCTATTTACAGATGGGCTATGTACAGCGATTGTTTAGCTGCTCTGATAGCTGATGTTTAAAGTTAGCGAGGGAAATATAAGTCTCCAGCTTCAGCGATTTTTGCAATTCGTTCCAGTCATTGGCAGCAGAGAACTGGAAAGAAAGGCGGCCAAAGGAGGTGTTGGCTTTGGGGATGACCAGTGAGATATACCTGCTGGAGCGCGTGCTACAGGTGTGTGTTGTTATCGTGACCAGTGAGCTGATATAAAGCGGAGCTTTACCTAGCATAGACCTATAGATGACCTGGAGCCAGTGGGTCTGGCAATGAATGTGTAGCGAGGGCCAGCCGACTAGAGCATACAGGTCAGAGTGGTGGGTGGTATATGGGGCTTTGGTGACAAAACCCGATGGCACTGTGATAGACTGCATCCAGTTTGCTGAGTAGAGTATTGGAAGCTATTTTGTAAACGACATCGCCAAAGTCGAGGATCGGTAGAATATTACCAGGGTATGTTTGTGCAAAATGTGCAAATTATCCAAACATATCCGCAAGGTAGATGGATGATTTTAAATATGTTATTGGACCATTAACAGATATGGTTCGTTAACCTTTACGGACCAAATAATGATGATCCACGATTCTTTGAAAATATGTCTAATAAATGATCAACCCTACAAGCAACACAAGACTCTATTATTATGGTGTGATATTATAATACTGTTTAAAATACCTCAATGGACCTCAAAGAAAATCACACTACAAACTATCACCCTCCATGCTCTTAAGGAAAACACAAATGTCATGGATATATTGGAACTAGTGGATATATGGAGGCTTAAATATCCTTACCTAGTGGGAGACACATGGCGGAGGCTCAATCAAGCTAGTTTTGACTACTTTCTTATGTCATTCTCGTTGGCACCAAAAGTTTAAAAAGTGTTGATATGGGACGGTTGGACAATCAGATAATTAGCATATACATTGCTCGTACTGAATTTCCATGTGGGTGAGGATATAGGAAATGTAATCGATGACTAGGACAGAGAAATGTATAACTTAGTTTTCCCGACATAATATAGGTACAGCAGATTCCCTTATTGTATGGTGGGACACTTTTAAATGTGCCTTTAGAGGCCATGCAATTCAGTACTCAGCTCTAAAATAAAAGCAATTTATGTCAACAGAGTCCTAATTAACAAAGGAAATAGAAGGTCTAACAGAACAGATAAATAGCAATACAACTGTACCAATAGAGGCTCAGAATAAGTTAGAGGAAAAACGAAAAGAAATGGTGTAACTTATTCAAGAAAGATAAAGTGTAATATATTATAAAAATAAAGCAAACTGGATGGAATATGGGGGGAAAGCACCAAATTATGTATGTATCTTCAACACAGAAATGCTACCAAAAAGAATTTACTGAAACGTGTTACAAACGACGGAGTCACCCATGATTCACCAAACAATATTTTGAAAGAGGAAGCAAAGTACTTTAAGCATGTTTTCGTTTCAGTCTCCTGAATCTCCTCTAACCGAAGCTAATTGTATGGATTTTTTTTGTTCTATTAATGAGATAAAATGAACATCTGTACAGAAAGACTCAAGTGAATATCCACATTACAGAAGAGGAACTTCCTGATGCAATTAAAGCTTTTAAGTCCGGGAAAACTCCATGGCTGGGTGGAGTTTTGTTTTTAAAATAGTCAGAGGACCGTTATTAGCATGTTTAAAACACTCCTGTGAAAATGGTAGATTATCGGACACTCAACGAGGTCTGATTTCATTATTCCTGAAACAAGATATAAGTGGTAAATATAAACATCCAGTCCGTTTAAATATCCAGGGCTTAAAAACGAAGGTGTCATTGTGCGCGGATGATTGATATCTTCTTTTAAATTCCACAATTTGGATCCCAGCACAGCTTCATTGAGGATCTAGATACTACTTCTAACATCTCTGGATTTGATCACAAACAAATACAACTTTTACATTACCGTGTAGTTTAGCAATACAATGGTGATGTGGACATTTTTAATTTAATACAATATATATATACTTTACTAGGCAAGTCAGTTAAGAACAAATTCTTGTTAACAATGACAGGGTACAAGAAAATGTACAAGAAAATACCTTTTCGGGGCCTTAAAAATATCGCTATTTTAAAACAAGCCATATAAAGTTGGTTGCAATTTCAATTTAATCAACCAGAAAAAAAACTGAACAAATAATACAACAAATATGAATAAACTCCATGACTCGCATATACTAATAGATTTTAAAAAACATCATAAAAAGAATTAATTAAATAGGTATAATAAATTATATCATAAGTAGGACTGATGGAGTTATGTCACACACGCAGCTAACAAAAATATATGGAAATGTCTGCTTTACCCAAAATTATAACCAACAAATACATATGGGGTATACAACCTTTCCAGCTCTGCAGAATCATTAGATCATTTGATTTGGTACTGACCATATGTAGCTTGTTTTTGGTCACAGGTCCAGGAATGTCTGAAGAACTGTAATATTTACCTGGAGTTAACGCTGCAGACAGCACTACTGCGTGGTCTGAAAAGTCATAGTCAATCGATCAATAATATAATAATACTTTTAGCAAAACGGTTTATTTTTCATTTACAATCTGTAGAAATTATGAGAAATTATGAGAAATTATGAGAATAGAAAGGTTCAGAACAGTTGAAAAATATATGGCAAATAGAAATCCAATATGGATGGTGTTACGAGATAGATGGGAGGGGTTAAATGTAGCTGAAGTAATAATGGAACATAAAATAAATGTGTATATATACACTACCGTTCAAAAGTTTGGGGTCACTTAGAAATGTAAATAAAGAAAAACACATTTTGTCGTCCATTAAAATAACATAACATTGATCAAAAATACAGTGTCGACATTGTTAATGTTGTAAATGACTATTGTAGCTGGAAACGGCTGGTTTTTAAAGGAATATCTACATAGGCGTATAAGGGGGATTGGAAGTGATGCAGACAATTACGTTAATGGAAGCTACAATCTATCTGCAATTTTAAAGCTGACCTACCCCGTAAAAAAAATATATATAAATTCGATGAATAAACACTGTTTTGAGTAGACATATACAGATAAATACATATAATTTATCCTGCATGTGTTTCAATAACGTGTGCGTAAATGTTTCTGTCATGTAAGTCTAATATGTCATTTCTAAAGGTTTCTCTAAGTGTCACTGTTCACCAGCTAAGGTTGAATATGTACCACAGCTCTCCTCCCACTGCTGTCATATTCAGAGCTCAGGGTTTGCCACTGATGCAGAAAACCGTGGAAACAATCAGATTGCTCATTCTTGGTATACATTTTGGCGTGACTTTAATCAAAACATATCTCAGCCTGTGGAATATTATCATACTTCAAGTGATCTAAATATACGGATATTTCTCCACCGTTTCCTAAGGATATGATGCAAAGGATTCTTCGTGACCGGCCTGGTCGGCTGCGCTGCTTTCTTTCTTATGACGTTGCAGTCCGCCTATGGAGACGTGAGTTATTATTTTCCGGGGAAGATGAAAGGCGGATCTGTTACTGGAAATATAGCCAATAATCTCGGGTTAGAGGCGAGAAGACTGTCCACTTTTAAGGCCCGTATTGATTCCGAAGGGCATGGTAAACATTATTGTGACAATCTGAGTACTGGGGATTTTTGGATTGTTGCGGAGAGGATCGAGAGAGAGGGGCTTTGTGGCAAGAATACTTTTTGCGCTTTGAAACACGAACTTGTGTTAGAGAATCCTTTGGAGCTGTAACGATTAGTCTTCATGATCAATGTATTAATGATAACTCTCCACAATTTAATGAGGAGTTGATTCAATTTGAAATAGCAGGATCGGCAGATGTTTCAATTGGAAATAACGTTGCATTTGCTATGGGTCATAAAACTGGAGAAATAAGAGTTTGGGTCAGTTGATTATGAAGATGAGTCGTCATATGAAATGCAGATCGGTGCCAAGGATTGGTTAGGGTCAGCATCATAGGCAACGTTGATAATACAAGTAACTGATGTAAATGGAAATGCCCTTGTGATATATCTCAAATCTCTGACTAACCCCATTCCTGAGAACGCGTCACCTGGCACAGAGGTGGGCATCATTAACGTGCAGGATAGAGAGACTCTTATTGTCATCCTGGCCGCAGGGGAAAGCCCCGACTTTTGTTTGATGGAGTGGTCACCATCCCCAGCGCATATCTCCCTCCAAACAACACAGAGGTGGATGGCACCGGAACTCTCCGCATCGCCCACCATTTATAACGCGTACCTGACGACGGAGCCACGCACAAGTGACTTCTATGTACGATCTTCCACTGACAACATGCTGCCCGCAGATCAGACTCCGAGAAAAACTCCAGAAGACTTTTCTGAAGAACTTGATGACACTGATGGGTTCCCGAAGTAAATAAATAAAAAAATAAACTACATTTGTTTTCATAATTTAATGGAATAGAGCTATATTGTTATACAATTACAGGTAAGATGCTTTACAACATTTTCCTGGATAAAATCACTTTTCCCCGTGACTATGTCAATGCAGATTGTCTATTTAGCTGACTAGTTTGCTCCCCAGGTTCGACGTAATCTCGTTATGTGGTTTGATTTGTGACGGCCTTTGTACTGTTTGGGATTGATTTATTGGATTTTTTCACCTTCACGCAGGCAGTTTTGATTTCACAGGAAATGTGTTGATATAAGAGTTGTTGGCACTGTTGGAGTCTAAACTTATTTGAAATTAGGTTAGAAAAGAGAGAAATCAAAAGTATGTGGACACCTGCTTGTCAAACATAATTCCAAAATCTTGGGCATTAATATGGAGTTGGTCCCCCCTTTGCTGCTAAAACAGAAATAACTATTCTGGGAAGGCTTTCCACTAGATGTTGGAACATTGCTGCAGGAACATGCTTCCATTCAGCCACAAGAGCATTAGTGAGGTTGGACACTGGTGTTTGATGATTAGGCCTGGCTCGCAGTCTGTGTTCCAACTCATCCAAGGGGTGTTCGATGGGGTTGAGGTAAGGGCTCTGTGCAGGCCAGTCAAGTTCTTCCACACCTATCTCGACAAACCATTTCTGTATGGACATCACTTTGTACATGGGGGCATTGTCATGCTGAAACAGGAAAGGGCCTTCCCCAAACTATTGCCACAAAGTTGGAAGCACATAATCGTCTAGAATGTCATTGTATGCTGTAGCATTCAGATTTCCCTTCACTGGAACTAAGAGGCCTATCCCGAACCATGAAAAACATTCCTCTTACACCAAACTTTACAGTAGGCATTGGGGCAGGTAGCGTTCAAATGGCATACGCCAAACTCAGATTTATCCGTCGGACTGCCAGATGGTGAAGCATGATTCATCACTCCAGAGAACTCGTTTCCACTGATCCAGAGTCCAATGGCGGCAAGTATTTACACCACTCCAGCCGATGCTTGGCATTCCGCATGGTGATCTTAGGCTTGTGTGCGCGGCTGCTCGGCCAAGGAAAACCATTTCATGAAGCTCGAGACGAACAGTTCTTGTGCTGTTGTTGCTTCCAGAGGCAGTTTGGAACTTGGTAGTGAGTGTTGCAACCGAGGACAGACGTGCTACACACTTCAGCACTCTGCGGTCCCTTTCTGTGAGCTTGTGTACCAATTCGCGGCTGAGCTGTTGTTACCCCTAGAAGTTTCTACTTCACAATAATAGCACTTACTGTTGACAGCGGCAGCTCTAGCAGGTCAGAAATTTGACGAACTGACTTGTTGGAAAGGTAGTGTCCTGTGACTGTGCCACACTGAAAGTCACTGAGCTCTTCAGTAAGGTCATTCTACTGCCACTGTTTGTCTATGGAGATTGCATGGCTGTTTGCTCGTCTGTTTGCAACGGGTGTGCCTGAAATAGCCGAATTCACTAATTTGAAGGTATGTCCACATACTTTTGTATATATAGTGTATTTACACAGCGTAGGACTAATTAGCGATACAATGTGATGCTTCGAACACACCGACAATGCGTTTGGCGCAAAATAGTACGCAGCATCATCTGGCTATGTATGCAACAAAAGTTCAACATTCACCTTCTGCTACCATTTCTGTCAAGCCGTCTACATATACAGTTTAACGCATACGTTCGATAAATCCAACGTATGCACCACACCGAACGCACTGCAACTGCCTCTGCAACGCAATGCTACAAGGCAAACGCAGCGTTTAATTGGAAATGAATGTAATTTTGGTGTACCAAAATGCCTACCCTTTCGGTGTGTTCGAAGCGTGAGAGTGTCTGGCGTGCAGCGGCCTCGCTATGTCCCTGTCCATGATGTTCAAATCTCATACAATCCATTTTTAAGCCAGTGGGGTTTACTCAATGATTGTGGACTCTTAGGACTTTTTTTCACATTCTGTGCCTTTGTGTATGAGATTGTACTCGCTGAAGGACCAGCACTATAAATAGCATAAATCTCATATTTGCATTGTAGCTCATATTAAATGCCCGATCGCAGATGCGTTCCATTTTGTAATGCATTAATTCTGAATGATCCTAACTCATATCAACATAGTCCGGTTGATTGACAATTATGGATGTTTTTGTGGTTTTATATGCTGTTCTTTTCTTTGGTCATTTCCAATAGTTTCCCGATCAATTCAGCCAAGGCTATAGGCATTTTTGAACGATAATATGTGTAATATCTGAAGGGTACTCACTGTGTCGCTATTCACCAGCTATGTTTTTTATAGATCCAGTCCTCCACCCACTTGTGTTGTTACAAGACTCGGGTGCCATTCAGCCGCGGAAGAGGTTGGAAACGGTCAGATTGCGTGCACATTTTGAGAATGTCATTTTGATCAAACTGTATGTTTTTTTTTTGTGGAATACTATTTGTTAAAAGTGTAATATCTTAATTATATGGTGTGTTCACGTTTTAATCCCGTGATGGGACACAAAGGATTTTCGGTGGCACTGGTCGGCTGCGTTGCTTTCTTTCTTACGACGTTGCAGTCCGCCTATGGAGACGTGAGTTATTCTTTTCCGGAGGAGATGAAACGCGGGTCTGTGATTGGAAATCTAGCCAAAGATCTCGGGCTGGAGGCGAGCAGACTGTCCGCTCGCAAGGCCCGTATTGATACCGAAGGCAACCGTAAACGTTATTGTGACATTAATCTGAGCACCGGAGATCTTATTGTTGCGGAAAGGATTGACAGAGAGGGGCTTTGTGGCAAGAAGGCTTCGTGCGTTTTAAATCAGGAACTTGTGTTAGAGAATCCTTTGGAGCTGCAACGTATTAGTCTTCATGTTCAAGATATAAATGATAATTCCCCACAATTTAACGAGCACATGATAGATATGGAAATAAGCGAATCGGCATCTAAAGGCGCTCGTTTCTTATTAGGGGAGGCCCATGACGCAGACATAGGACACAACTCAGTCCAAACATACACGCTAGAAAGGAATGACAATTTCGTGTTGATTGTTGACAGTAACAGTGTTGAGCTTGTTTTAGAGAAAGAGCTCGATCGAGAACAAAAGAAGGATCTCAAATTATTACTCACGACGATGGATGGCGGCACTCCGCAGAGATCAGGTAGTGTAGTCATACACGTCACTGTACTGGATGCTAACGATAATGCCCCAGTGTTTAGCCAGGTCGTCTATAAAGCCAGTCTCCAGGAAAACGCTCCTTTAGATACTGTAGTGGTAACAGTGAGTGCTACAGATGCAGACGAGGGCGTGAATGGAGAGATGGCTTATGATTTCGATCACATTTCAGATGAGGATAAGATAGTATTTTCCATGGACCGTAAGACTGGAATAATTAAAGTAATCGGCGCTGTTGACTTTGAAGACGTTCAGTCGTTTGAACTGCGCATTAAAGCGAAGGATGGTTTAGGCTTAGCCTCATATGCCAAAGTGATAATAGAAATTACTGACATAAATGACAACGCCCCTGTAATATATCTAAAATCTCTGACTAACCCCATACCTGAGAACGCGTCACCTGGAACAGAGGTGGGCATCATTAACGTGCAGGATAGAGACTCTGAGAATAACCGACAGGTCCGTTGCTCCTTTCACCAAAACGTTCCTTTTAAGATGGTACCATCCATCAAAAACTACTATTCTCTGGTGACCACGGGCGAACTGGACCGTGAACTAGTGCCTGATTACAACATTACAATCATTGCCACCGACGAGGGCTCTCCGCCTCTGTCCTCCTCTAAAACCGTTCAGTTATCTGTAGCTGACGTGAACGACAACCCACCTGTGTTTGACGAACAGTCCTATAGTGCCCACGTGACTGAAAATAACCAACCTGGTTCCTCCGTGTGTTCCGTTACTGCACGAGACCCAGACTGGAGACAGAATGGTACAGTTATTTATTCCCTTTTACCCGGCGAGATGAACGGTGTCCCGGTGTCCTCATTGGTATCCGTTAACGGAGACACTGGGATGATCCACGCTCGGAGGTCGTTTGATTATGAACAGTTCAGGAGCTTTAAAGTCCACGTGATGGCCAGAGACAATGGTTCTCCTCCGCTCAGCAGCAACGTCACCGTCAGTGTGTTCATAACAGATGTGAATGATAACTCTCCCCAGATACTATACCCCGCCCCTGAGGGGAACTCTTTCATGACAGAGCTGGTCCTCAAAGCTGCTCACGGGGGCTCTCTGATTTCCAAGGTGATAGCGGTGGACGCGGACTCCGGCCAGAACGCCTGGCTGTCCTATCATATAGTAAAATCCACGGATCCGGGACTTTTCACTATTGGTCTCTACAGCGGAGAGATCAGGACACAGCGGGACATTTCTGAATCTGACAGCATGAAACAGAACCTTATTGTGGCAGTGAAAGATAACGGACAGCCCTATCTCTCTGCGACCTGTGCCATGTATTTAGTGATTTCTGACAACTTGGCTGAAGTGCCAGAATTGAAAGATATATCTTATGATGATAGCAATTCCAAACTCACCTCTTATCTGATCATCGCGCTGGTGTCCGTCTCCACCTTCTTCCTTACCTTCATTATTGTCATCCTGGTCGTGAGTTTTTGCCGCAGGAGAAAGCCCAGACTGATGTTTGACGGAGCGGTCACCATCCCAAGTGCGTATCTCCCTCCAAACTACGCAGATGTGGATGGCGCGGGAACTCTCCGCAGCACCTACAATTATGACGCCTACCTGACGACGGGTTCACGCACAAGTGACTTCAAGTTTGTCACATCTTACATTGACCACACCCTGCCTGCGGATCAGACTTTGAGAAAAACTCCAACAGACTTTGCTGAAGAACTTGACGATTCTGATGGGTTCTCACAGGTAGGCTTGAACTGTAAATAAATATCAACTATAGATTTGATTGTATTTATCATAGAATAGATGCCCATCTTTTTATACAATTACAGTTAACCAGCTTTGTACAATAACGCTTTTTTTATGGAGAAAATCATGTAGCCTATTGAACGGGAGTGTGGGAATACCACAGCTTGTCTATAAGACAACCTGTTCATGCTTTACGTTTGATACAATTTGCATTGTATTTATGATGATTGAAATCCCCTCACAGTTGAAAGGGAAAATATTGATGCTACTGGTTTGAGTTGTGTGGGTTTGAGTATGCGGTTTGATTTGTGATTGTTCTTTGACATACACGCTACGCTGCACATGTTTTGAGGTTAAATGTGTTACGATTAGGAGTTTGGCCTGTCGGAGTGGAGGCGATTTTGGGAAGGGGTAACAAAAAACAAATACTTTATGTACAGAGCTATTAAGACAGTGACGAGGGAGGTGGCGTGATAGGGTCTGAAGGGCAGCAGCATTGCTGTGCCACTATCCATGGTGCTGAAATCCCATTTGTAGCTAGCAGGGTATACTTTTTGCTTTACCACTGTAATTGCTTTAATTCATTGCCATACTCTCCGTTTTTTTCATACATTGCATTGATGAGTGTTCACCAAAATACCAGCGTTAAACATCTAATGGTTGCAACGTACAGCTATAGCCTACCTAAACGCAGATGCCTTCCCCTCTGTAACGTATTTCTTCTAGCTAATCTTAACTCATGAGAATAGTATGCTGATGCTTCTATTGCCCTAATTCATGCTGTAGGTGTTTTATTTCCGTTTCCTGTGTTTCCTTTTGGTTATTTCCATAAGCTTCCGGTGATTTTCCCCCGGAATATTTGCAGTGATCAATCATTCAGAAGGCTATTTATCCAAACACAGCTGGTGAACAACGACAGAGTGAGTAGGTCTACTGTTTACACATTACACATTAACAAACATTCTATTCTATTCTAGATCTATATTTGGTGACATGTAGAATCTACATTTCGTGAAATATAGATTTAGAATAATGTTAATATGTGTAATATCTAACGAGTACTCGCTGTGTCGCTGTTCACCAGCTGCGTTTGGGTAGAGCCAGTTCTCCACCCACTGGTGGAGTTACAAGACTCGGATCCCATTTTGCTGCGGAAAAGATTGGAGACGGTCAGACTTCTGGCACATTTTGTGGATATTGTTTAGATCATACTGAATATTTTGTGGAATACGATTTCTTTACATTGTAAAATTTAGACTTGATGGTATTTGAACGTTTTTAATGCCAGGATGGGGCACAAAGGAATATTGGTGACAGGCCTGGTCTACTGCGTTGCTCTCTTTCTTCTTACTCTGCACACCGCCTATGGAGACGTGAGCTATTCTTTTCCGGAGGAGATGGAACGCGGATCTGTGATTGGGAATATAGCCAAGGATCTCGGCATCGATGTTCGCAGACTGTCCGCCCGTAAGGCTCGTATAGATCCAGAAGGGAACCGTAAACGTTATTGTGACATAAATCTGAGTACCGGGGAATTTATTGTTGCCGAGAGGAATGACAGAGAGGGGCTTTGTGGAGAGAAGGTTTCATGTGCTCTAAAATTCGAATTTGTGCTTGAAGATCCACTTGAGTTGCACCGAGTCACATTGCAAATTCAGGATGTTAACGATAACACGCCTATCTTCCCAAAGGAGTCTATCAAGCTCGAAATTAGTGAGTTGGCTGTCAAAGGCGCTCGCTTTCGTGTGAATGCTGCCCACGACGCAGATATAGGACAAAACGCAGTGCAAAACTACATGTTACAAAGGAATGACCATTTTCTGCTGAATGTTCAAACCAATACGGTCGGCAGTAAATACGGTGAGTTGGTACTAGATAAAGAATTAGACCGCGAGGAGCAGCGGGAGTTAAAATTATTGCTAACAGCAATAGATGGCGGCACTCCGCAGAGATCAGGTACTGTAGTCATACACGTCACTGTACTGGATGCTAACGATAACGCCCCAGTGTTTAGCCAGGCCGTCTATAAAGCCAGTCTGCCTGAAAACTCTCCTTTAGGTACTGTAGTGGTTACAGTAAGTGCTACAGATGCAGACGAGGGAGTGAATGGGGAAGTGACGTATGAATTCAGTCGCATATCTGACATCGCCAGAAAAATATTTTCATTGGATCAGACAACTGGAGAAATTAGACTAATAGGAGAAATAGATTACGAAGAAGAAGCTAAACATGAAATCATTATTGAAGGGAAAGATGGTTACGGTCTTTCATCTGACACTAAAGTGATTATAGATATCACGGATGTAAATGACAACGCCCCTGTAATATATCTGAAATCTCTGAGTAACCCCATACCTGAGAACGCGTCACCTGGCACAGAGGTGGGCATCATTAACGTGCAGGATAGAGACTCTGAGAATAACCGACAGGTCCGCTGCTCCATTCAGCAACACGTTCCTTTTAATCTGGTGCCATCCATCAAAAACTACTATTCTCTGGTGACCTCGGGCGAACTGGACCGTGAACTAGTGTCTGATTACAACATAACAATCATTGCCACCGACGAAGGCTCTCCGCCGCTGTCCTCCTCTAAAACCGTTCAGTTATCTGTAGCTGACGTGAACGACAACCCACCTGTGTTTGAGGAACAGTCCTATAAAGCCCACGTGACTGAAAATAACAAACCAGGCTCCTCCGTGTGTTCTGTTACTGCTCGAGACCCAGACTGGAGACAGAATGGCACAGTGATTTACTCTCTCTTACCTGGTGAGGCGAACGGTGTCCCGGTGTCCTCGTTCTTATCCGTTAACGGAGACACTGGGATGATCCACGCTGTGAGGTCGTTTGATTATGAACAGTTCGGGAGCTTTAAAGTCCACGTGATGGCCAGAGACAATGGTTCTCCTCCGCTCAGCAGCAACGTCACCGTCAGTGTGTTCATAACAGATGTGAATGACAACTCTCCTCAGATACTATATCCCGCTCCGGAGGGGAACTCCTTCATGACCGAGCTGGTCCCCAAAGCTGCACACGGGGGCTCTCTTGTTTCCAAGGTGATAGCGGTGGACGCGGACTCCGGCCAGAACGCCTGGCTGTCCTATCATATAGTCAAATCCACTGATCCGGGACTTTTCACTATTGGTCTTCACAGCGGAGAAATCAGGACACAGCGGGACATTTCTGAATCTGACAGCATGAAACAGAACCTTATTGTGTCAGTGAAAGATAACGGACAGCCCTCTCTCTCTGCGACCTGTGCAATGTATTTGGTGATTTCTGACAACTTGGCTGAAGTGCCAGAATTGAAAGATATATCTTATGATGAGAGCAATTCCAAACTCACCTCTTATCTGATCATCGCGTTGGTGTCCGTCTCCACTTTTTTCCTCACCTTCATTATTGTCATCCTGGCGGTGAGATTTTGCCACCATAAAAAGCCTAGACTGTTGTTTGACGGAGCGGTCGCTATTCCCAGTGCTTATCTCCCTCCAAACTACGCAGAGGTGGATGGAGCTGGAACTCTCCGCAGCACTTACAATTATGACGCCTACCTGACGACCGGGTCACGCACTAGTGACTTCAAGTTCGTCAGATCCTACAATGACCACACGCTGCCCGCGGACCAGACTCTGAGAAAAACTCCAACAGACTTTTTTGAAGAACATGACGATTCTGAGGGATCAGCCGAGGTAGGCCTTTCCTGCAAATAGAAATTGAGGAGATTTGCTTTGATGTTTTAAGAATATTATTTCACAGCAAGTTCTTTACAAAGAGAGATGAAATGCAACTATTTAATGTCTTTCATTTCAAAGAGAAACATCTTATTGATGTTGAAATGTTTGTGTTGTGACCGATTTATTGTGATTGATAGATTGGCTGGACACTTGTACAGCATGTACGCTGGTTGGTAGTTAGGTAGCCTGTTGTGGTACAGTTTACATGTAGAGCTGTTTGTATATAATCATTTAGCAAACAAGAGTGATGAGATAATCAGCTATAACTCATCAGTTAAAAACAGCAGCAACTCTGAACGAGTAGTGCTATCCGAGATCCTTGGCGCGTCCCTAACCATTACCCTTATCTAACCCTAACCCTTATCTAACCCAAACCCTAATCATAACTATAATACTTATCTAACCCTAACCTTAACCCTTACCGTAAACTCTTCAAACGTGAACTTCAATGTGGTAGTGACGTCCCAATGAATCTACATAGCAAGGACCAACTCTGAACTAAGTGTGGCTGTCCGAGGTGCTGAAATCATGTATTAAAAAAGCGGTAAGACTAACTAGTCATTATTGATTGAAAGTTATCACTTTGTTTACGTCACTATTTTTTTCAGTTTTTACAGTCCTGAAATGCTACGTTGCGTTCTTTCTTCTCATGCTGCACTCTGCCTATGGAAGTGTGAGCTATTCTTACCCGGAGGAGATGAAACGCAGAGCAGACTGTCTGGTCATAAGGCCCGTATAGATACCGAAGCGAACCAAAAACGTTATTGTGACATTAATGTGGCAATCAGCAGTTGCTAAATACATTTTTGACTGCTAGGTTAATGATGTGTACCCATTGATTCTTGAAGGATATATCTTAAACATGCCTCATGATCTTAGTTCAACAATCGTTCCCCAGTCAGAACCCCAAATATAAGACATTTGTTTACTCTATTGTTTGTAAACAAAGAACATGTAAACAAGCGCTATACAGCCTCAAAACATGGTTGAAATTATAATGTTGTACCTTGGACGATTAGTCCTTGCATGCATAGCTCTGTCTGGAATTGAGAGGGGTTAGATTTCCAGCTCCATCCCTCAGCATTTTACCGAGCCAGGGACGGGCGTACGCTACGTGATTGTTTATACTTCTTATTTCCGCTTTAATCTGAGTACCGTGGAATTGATTGTTGGCGACAGGCTTTGACAGAGATGGACTTTGTGGCAAGCAGGGTTCGCTCGTTTTTAAAACAGGATGTTGAAGATATTAATGATAATTGGCCACAGTTGAAAAACGACATAATTACAATTTAGATAGCGGAAACTGCGATTATAGTTGCGCATTTTTCATTAGATGAGGCCCACGATGCAGATATCGAATAGAATTGGGTCCAGAGCTATACAATGCAAGAAAATTGCCATTTTGTTTTGAGCATTAATGCGACAAGTGGTGGACGCAAATACTGTGAGTTAATCTTAGACACAGTGTTAGACCTTGAACAGCAGCAGGAGATACAATTATTATTGGCAGCTGTAGATGGTGGCATTCTGCAAAGATAAGGTACTGTTGTTCTACACGTCACTGTACTGGATGCTAACGATAATGTCCCAGTGTTTATCCAGGCCGTCTATGATGCCCGTCTGCCTGAAAACCCTCCTTTAGATACCGTAGTTACAGTGAGTGCTACATATGTAGATGAGGGATGAAATGGTGGAGAGACTTACGACTTTGACCAAGTTTCAGAGGAGAATGTTGAACTACTCTCGTTTGATCCTAAGAAAGAGGAAATAAAGGTTGTTGGGTCAGTTGATTATGAAGAGGGGTCGTCATATGACATGCAAATCAGAGCCATGGATGGGCCTGGGTTAACTTCATATTCTGTATTAATTATAGAAATCACCGACATAAATGACAACGCCCCTGTAAAATATCTAAAATATCTGAGTAACCCCATACCTGAGAACGCGTCACCTGGCACAGAGGTGGGCATCATTAACGTGCAGGATAGAGACTCTGAGAATAACCGACAGGTCCACTGCTTCATTCAGCAACACGTTCCTTTTAATCTGGTACCATCCATTAAAAACTACTATTCTCTGGTGACCTCGGGCGAACTGGACCGTGAACTAGTGTCTGATTACAACATTTCCAATCACTGCCACCGACGAGGGCTCTCCACCTCTGTCCTCCCAATAGACTTTGCTGAAGATATTGATGACTGACTGATGGGTCTCCAAAGGGAGGCCTTACTGTAAATATAAATAATCTACACTTTGTTTAATGTTATGGAATACGGCTATTGTTTTTTAATTGAATCACAGCTATAATGTTTTTTTTTTATTCCACTGAAGAAAATCATTCTCCCCACGGCCCCAGGGGAATGCGTAATTTAGCTTGTCTATGTAGGCAACTTGTTAGTTCTCCACGAGTGATGTAGTTTGTAACGCATTTCAATCCCCTTAAAGTTGTAGTGAGAAATCCAGGGATGCTAATATTATGTGTTATGGTTTATCATGTGGGATATGTAGCCTCCTGTTTGTGATTTCATTTCTCACACACACACTGCATATTTTTTAGGTCACAGGAAAATGGTTGATATAGGAGTATGGCTCCACACGAGTGATGTGCTATGTAGCTCGTTTTAGGAAGAAGATAAATACTTTACATTGAGAGCTATTTTAGGCAGAGTGATGAGAGTAGCGGTGTGAGTGTCTTGCGTGCAGCGGCCTCGCAATGTCACTCTCCATGGTGCTGAAAATGCATACAATCCGCTTTTACCCAAATGAGATCTACTTATTGTTTAGTGTCACAACTTTCATTTCTTGCCATACTCTGTTTTTTTGTGTGTGAATTGCACTGATGCTTTTTTAATGGCTGAAGGAAACGCATTATAAATGACATCGCCTAAATCTGATATTTGCTTTGTAGCCTACTTCTCTTTTGTAGTATATTCATTCCACCTGATCTTAACTCATATCAATAGAATGCGGGTTCTTGGCAATCATTTATGTGTTTGGGGTTTTATATACTGTCGCTTGCTGTTCTTTTCTTTTGATATTTCCAATAGCTTATCAACCATTTCAGCCTAGGCTATTCATAGGCATGTTGAAATAGTTTGGCGAGATATAAACGAATGTGAGATAATATGTGTAATATCTGAAGGGTACTCACTGTGTCGCTATTCACCAGCTATGTTTTTATAGATCCAGTTCTCCACCCACTTGTTTTGGGACAAGGCTCGGGTGCCATTAAGCTGCGGAAAAGGTTGGAGACGGTCAGATTGCGTGCACATTTTGTGAATGTAATTTCGAGGAAACTGTATTTTTTTTGATGAAATACTATTTGTTTGCATTTTATATTATCTTGGCTGTAAAGTGATTGTGACGTTTTAATCCCACAATGGGGCACAAAGGATTTTCGGACGCAGTCCTGGTTTGCAGCGTTGCTTTCTTTCTTCTTCCACTGCACTCCGCCTATGGAGACGTGAGCTATTATTTTCCCGAGGAGATGAAACGCGGATCTGTTATTGGAAATATAGCCAAGGATCTGGGGTTGGAGGCGAGCAGACTCTCCGCTCGTAAGGCCCGAATTGATACCGAAGGGAACCGCAAACGTTATTGTGACATTAGTCTGACTAGTGGTGATTTGATTGTTACCGAAAGAATTGACAGAGAGGAGCTTTGCGGAGAAAAGGTGTCATGCCTTCTGAGCTTTGAGTTAGTCCTGGAGAATCCTCTTGAGTTGCATCGCATATCACTTCAAATACAAGATATCAATGACAATTCACCCATATTTCCGAAGGATACAATTAAACTGGAAATCAGAGAATCAGCTGTCAAAGGAGCTCGCTATCGTGTGAACGCTGCTCATGACGCAGACATGGGGCAGAATGCAGTTCAAAGTTACGTGCTGCAAAGGAATAATCATTTTGTGTTGAGTGTTCAAACCACTTCTGCAGGTAGCAAATACGGTGAGTTAGTGCTTGACAAAGAATTAGACCGCGAGAAGCAGCAGGAATTACAATTATTGATCACAGCTGTGGACGGGGGCACTCCGCAGAGATCAGGTACTGTGGTCATACACGTCACTGTACTGGATGCTAACGATAACGCCCCAGTGTTTAGCCAGGCCGTCTATAAAGCCAGTCTGCCTGAAATCTCTCCTTTAGGGACACTAGTTGTTACTGTGAGCAGTACTGATGCAGATGAAGGAGTGAACGGCGAAGTAATGTATGAATTCAGTCGAATGTCTGATAAGGCAAGGAAAATGTTTACATTGGACCAGAAAACGGGGGACATTACAGTGATAGGGGAGTTAGACTATGAAGAGGAATCAAAATATGAAATGTTTGTGGAAGGAAAAGATGGCTATGGCCTTTCTTCAGACACTAAAGTGATAATAGACATTACAGATATAAATGACAACGCCCCTGTAATATATCTGAAATCTCTGAGTAACCCCATACCTGAGAACGCGTCACCTGGCACAGAGGTGGGAATCATTAACGTGCAGGATAGAGACTCTGAGAATAACCGACAGGTCCACTGCTTCATTCAGCAACACGTTCCTTTTAATCTGGTACCATCCATTAAAAACTACTATTCTCTGGTGACCACGGGCGAACTGGACCGTGAACTCGTGTCTGATTACAACATTACAATCATTGCCACCGATGAGGGCTCTCCGCCGCTGTCCTCCTCTAAAACCGTTCAGTTATCTGTAGCTGACGTGAACGACAACCCACCTGTGTTTGAGGAACAGTCCTATAAAGCCCACGTGACTGAAAATAACAAACCCGGCTCCTCCGTGTGTTCTGTTACTGCTCGAGACCCAGACTGGAGACAGAATGGCACAGTGATTTACTCTCTCTTGCCCGGTGAGGCGAACGGTGTCCCGATGTCCTCGTTCTTATCCGTTAACGGAGACACTGGGATGATCCACGCTGTGAGGTCGTTTGATTATGAACAGTTCATGAGCTTTAAAGTCCACGTGATGGCCAGAGACAATGGTTCTCCTCCGCTCAGCAGCAACGTCACCGTCAGTGTGTTCATAACAGATGTGAATGACAACTCTCCTCAGATACTATATCCCGCTCCGGAGGGAAACTCCTTCATGACCGAGCTGGTCCCCAAAGCTGCACACGGGGGCTCTCTTGTTTCTAAGGTGATAGCGGTGGACGCGGACTCCGGCCAGAACGCCTGGCTGTCCTATCTTATAGTAAAATCCACGGATCCAGGACTTTTCACTATTGGTCTTCACAGCGGAGAGATCAGGACACAGCGGGACATTTCTGAATCTGACAGCATGAAACAGAACCTTATTGTGTCAGTAAAAGATAACGGACAGCCCTCTCTCTCTGCGACCTGTGCTATGTATTTAGTGATTTCTGACAACTTGGCTGAAGTGCCAGAACTGAAAGATATATCTTATGATGATAGCAATTCCAAACTCACCTCTTATCTGATCATCGCGTTGGTGTCCGTCTCCACCTTTTTTCCTCACCTTCATTATTGTCATCCTGGTCGGTGAGATTTTGCCACCATAAAAGCCTAGACTGTTGTTTGACGGAGCGGTCGCTATTCCCAGTGCTTATCTCCCTCCAAACTACGCAGAGGTGGATGGAGCTGGAACTCTCCGCAGCACTTACAATTATGACGCCTACCTGACGACCGGGTCACGCACTAGTGATTTCAAGTTCGTCAGATCCTACAATGACCACACGCTGCCCGCAGACCAGACTCTGAGAAAAACTCCAACAGACTCGTTTGAAGAACATGACGATTCTGAGGGATCAGCCGAGGTAGGCCATTCCTGCAAATAGAAATTTGCTTTGATGATTTGCTTTGATGTTTTAAGAATATTATATCACAGCAAGTTCTTTACAAACAGAGATGAAATGCAACTATTTAATGTATTTCATTTCAAAGGGAAACATCTTATTGATGTTGAAATGTTTGTGTTGTGACCGATTTATTGTGATTGATAGATTGTCTGGACACTTGTGCAGCATGTACGCTGGTTGGTAGTTAGGTAGCCTGTTGTGGTACAGTTTACATGTAGAGCTGTTTGTATATAATCATTTAGCAAACAAGAGTGATGAGATAATCAGCTATAACTCATCAGTTAAAAACAGCAGCAACTCTGAACGAGTAGTGCTATCCGAGATCCTTGGCGCGTCCCTAACCATTACCCTTACCGTAATCATTTTAAACGTGAACTTCAATGTGGTAGTTACGTCCCAATGCTTCCACATAGCAAGGACCAACTCTGAACTAAGTGTGGCTGTCCGAGGTGCTGAAATCTTGTATTCAAAAAGCGCGTAAGACTAACTAGTCATTATTGATTGAAAGTTATCACTTTGCTTACGTCACTCTTTTTATGCAGGCTGCTAACCTAAAGACCAACAGCAACATGCAATGGTTTATTTGTGGTGGTTTTATGTTGTAACCTGTCTTTCAATTTGGTTATTAATTGATCTAAAGAGATGAACGTATCGAATAGTTGATCAAGAGTGCATGTAGCCTAGCACGTCTTTATTTGAAAAGCATTCAGGACGATGTCAGATCATTTGTGTAATATCTGAAGGGTAATATGTGTAATATCTGAAGGGTAATATGTGTAATATCTGAAGGGTAATATGTGTAATATCTGAAGGGTCCTCACTGTGTCGCTGGATTTGGTGCCATTTCACTGCAGAAAGGAGTGGAGACGGTCAGATATCACACATATTTTGTTGATGACGTGGCATATTTTCATCATCTTTTGTGTAATACTAGACTATTTACTAACATTGATTTATATATATTCATGGTGTTTCACCGTTCGTATTCACAGGATGGGAAACAAAGGATTTTCCGTGATAGTCCTGAAGTGCTAAATTGCTTTCTTCCTTCTCATGCTGCACTCTGTCTATGTAGATGTCAACTATGTCAACAGCTTACCGGAGGAGATGAAACGCTTATCTTTTATTGTAAATATAGCAAAGGATCTCGGTCTGATGGCGAGCAGACTGTCTGGTCATAAGGCCCGTATTGATACCGAAGCGAACCAAAAACGTTATTGAGACATTAAAGTAGAAACCAGCAGTTGCTAAATACATTTATGACTGCTACGTTAATGATGTGTACCCATTGATTCTTGAAGAATATATCTTAAAAATGCCTCATGAGCTTAGTTCAACTGTCGTTCCCCATCAGAATTGATCTGCCGAACTTGAAGTTCGTCAGATCTTACAATGACAACACGTTGCCCTCGGTACAGACTCAGAGAAAAACTCCTACTTACTTTGCAGACATTTTTGACGATTCTGAGGGGTCCCCTGAGGAAGTGTTAATTTGATTATATACATATATATATATATGTATATATGTGTATATTATATATATATGTGTATATATGTATGTATATATATATATATATATATGTATATATGTATGTATATATGTATATATATATATATATGTATATATATATATATATGTATATATATATATGTATATATGTATATATGTATATATACAGTGGGGCAAAAAAGTATTTAGTCAGCCACCAATTGTGCAAGTTCTCCCACTTAAAAAGATGAGAGAGGCCTGTAATTTTCATCATAGGTACACTTCAACTATGACAGACAAATTGAGAAAAAAAATCCAGAAAAACACATTGTAGGATTTTTATTGAATTTATTAGCAAATTATGGTGGTAAAATATTGGTCGGAAAACCTTTAATCCTAGTAAAAATTCCCTTTATTAGGTCAATTAGGATCACCACTTTGTTTTAAGAATGTAAAATGTCAGAATAATAGTGGAGTGAATGATTTATTTCAGCTTTTATTTCTTTCATCACATTCATCACATACACTCAATTAGTCTTTGGTAGCATTGCCTTTGTAACAGTATAGACTTTACGTCCGTCCCCTCGCCCCGATCTGGGCGAGAACCAGGGTCGCTCTGCACACATCAACAGTCACCTCAAAGCATCGTTACCCATCACTCCACAAAAGCCACGGCCCTTGCAGAGCAAGGGGAACCGCTACTTCAAGGTCTCAAAGCGAGTGACGTCACCGATTGAAATGCTATTAGCGCGCACCGCCGCTAACTAGCTAGCCATTTCACATCCGTTTCACTTTTAATTTTTTAACTTGAGTCAAACGTTTTGGGTATTCTTCCACAAGCTGAATTTTGTCCCATTCCTCCTGAAAGAGCTAGTTTGTAGGCCTCCTTGCTCACACACGCTTTTTCAGTTCTGCCCACACATTTTCTATACGATAGAGGTCAGGGCTTTGTGATGGCCACTCCAATACCTTGACTTTGTTGTCCTTAAGCCATTTTGCCACAACTTTGGAGGTATGCTTGGGGTCATTGTTCATTTGGAAGACCCATTTGTGACCAATCTTTAACTTCCTGACTGATGTCTTGAGATGCTTCAATATATCCACATAATATTCCTTCCTCAATATGCCATCTATTTTGTGAAGTGCACCAGTCCCTCCTACAGCAAAGCACCCCCACAACATGATGCTGCCACCCCCGTACTTCACGGTTGGAATGGTGTTCTTTGGCTTGCAAGCCTCCCCTTTTTACATAACATAACTATGGTCATCATGGCCAAACAGTTCTATTTTTGTTTCATCAGATCAGAGGACATTCCCACAAAAAGCACAATCTTTGTCCCCATGTGCAGTTGCAAACCGTAGTCTGGCTTTTTATGGCGGTTTTTGAGCAGTGGCTTCTTCCTCGCTAAGCGGTCTTTCAGGTTATGTCGATGTAGAACTCGTTTTACTGTGGATATACTGTAGATACGTTTGTACCTGTTTCCTCCAGCATCTTCACAAGGTCCTTTGCTGTTGTTCTGGGATTGATTTGCACTTTTCGCACCAAAGTACGTTCATCTCTAGGAGACCGAACGCGTCTCCTTCCTGAGCAGTGTGATGGCTGCGTGGTCCCATGGTGTTTATACTTGCGTACTATTGTTTGTACAGACGAACGTGGTACCTTCAGGCATTTGGAAATTGCTCCCAAGGATGAACCAGACTTGTGGAGGTTTACAATTTTCTTTCTCAGGTCTTGGCTGATTTCTTTTGATTTTCCCATGATGTCAAGGAAAGAGGCACTGAGTTTGAAGGTAGGCCTTGAAATACATCCACAGGTACACCTCCAATTGATTCAAATGATGTCAATTAGCCTATCAGAAGCTTCTAAAGCCATGACATCATTTTTTTTAAATTTTCCAAGCTGTTTAAAGGCAATGTCAACTAAGTGTATGTAAACTTCTGACCCACTGGAATTGTGATACTGTGAATTATAAGTTAAATAATCTGTCTGTAAACGATTGTTGGAAAAATTACTTGTGTCATGCACGAAGTAGATGTCCTAATCGACTTGCCAAAACTATAGTTTCTTTAAAACAAATTTGTTGAGTAGTTGAAAAACGAGTTTAGGACCCTGCCTTTCAAAGGTGATTCATAAAAATCAAAATAACTTCACAGATCGTCATTGTAAAGCGTTTAAACACTGTTTGCCATGCTTGTTCAATGAACCATAAACAATTAATGAGCATGCACCTGTGGAACGGTAGTTAAGACACTAACAGCTTACAGACGGTAGGCAATTAAGGTCACAGAAAACTTAGGACACTAAAGAGGCCTGTCTACTGACTCTGAAAAACAAAAAGGAAGATGCCCAGGGTCCGTAATCATCTGCGTGAATGTGCCTTAGTCATGCACATTCTACCATTCCAGTGTTTAATTGCTATATTTTAATTACTTTGCCACCATGGCCTATTTATTGCCTTGCCTCTCTAATCCTACCTTATTTGCACATGCTGTATATAGATGTTTCTACTGTATTATTGATTGTATGTTTGTTTATTCCATGTGTGACTCTGTGTTGTTGTATGTGTCGAACTGCTTTGCTTTATCTTGGCCAGGTCGCAGTTGCAAATGAGAACTTGTTCTCAACTAGCCTACCTGGTTAAAGAAAGTTGAAATAAGAAAACATTTCAAAATGCTGCAAGGAGGCATGAGGACTGCAGATGTGGCCAGGGAAATAAATTGCAACGTCTGTACTGTGAGACGCCTAAGACGGCGCTACAAGGAAACAGAAGCGACAGATGATAGTCCTCGCAGTGGCAGACCACAGGTAACAACACCTGCACAGGATCAGTACATCCGAACATTACACCTGCGGGACAGGTACAGGATGGCAACAACACCTGCCCGAGTTACACCAGGGATGCACAATCCCTCCATCAGTGCTCAGACTGTCTGCAACAACGTTGCCTATGGGCACAAACCCGCTGTTGCTGGACCAGACAGTACTGGCAAAAAGTGCTCTTCACTGACGAGTCACGGTTTTGTCTGACCAGGAGTGATGGTCGGATTGGCGTTTATCATCGAAGGAATGAGCGTGACACCGAGGCCTGTACTCTGGAGCGGGATCGATTTGAGGTGGAGGGTCCGTCATGGTCTGGGGCGGTGTGTCACAGCAGCATCGGTCTGAGCTTGCTGTCATTGCAGGCAATCTCAATGCTCAATGCTGCGTTACAAGGAAGACATCCTCCTCCCTCATGTGGTACCCTTCCTGCAGGCTCATCCTGACATAACCCTCCAGCATGAAAATGCTGTGCGTAATTCTGCGCGTAATTCTGCGCGTAATTTCCTGCAATACAGGAATGTCAGTGTTCTGCCATGGCCAGCGAAGAGCCCGGATCTCAATCCCATTGAGCACATCTGGGACCTGTTTGATCAGAGGGTGAGGGCTAGGGCCATTTCCCTCAGAAATGTCTGGGAACTTGCATGTGCCTTGGTGGAAGTGTGGAGTAACATCTCACAGCAAGTACTGGCAAATCTGGTGAAGTTCATGAGTAGGAGAAGCATTGCAGTACTTAATGCAGCTGGTGGCCACACCAGATTGTTACTTTTGATTCTGACCCCCCTTTGTTCAGAGACACATTATTCCATTTCTGTTAGTCACATGTCTGTGAAACTTGTTCAGTTTATGTCTCAGTTGTTGAATTTTGTTATGTTCCTACAAATATTTAGACATTTGAATTAAGTTTGCTGAAATTAAATGCAGTTGACATTTAGAGGACGTTTCTTTTTTTGCTGAGTTTATTTAAATGTTCTTATTCTTATTCCATCCCTTTAGATTTGTGTGTATTAGGTAGTTGTTGTGGAATTGTTAGATTACTTGTTAGATATTACTGCACTGTCGGAACTAGAAGCACAAGCATTCCGCTACACTCGCATTAATCTGCTAACCATGTGTATGTGAGCAATAATATTTGATTTGATTTGTACAGTGACATTTTTTCCCCTCAGATAATTCAGTATTCTCACAGGAGTAACCTCAGTCAATGCCCCAGATTGCCCTTTTCAAAACAACTTGGAACTTGGAAAATTCGCACATTACCTACTTGGAAACTCATTGTAGAAAGATGAGCTCCGAGTTTCCCACATCGAAAGTATCAGAATCAACCAATAGGAAGCTCTACGCAAAAAACATACCCACATTTTTATTCAGAGGATCAGAGTTTCCGAGTTGTCTTGAAAGCCGCCATATTGGTTAACTTGTTCATTCTTTACGTTTGATTATATTGATGATAATGTGTATATACCCTCAAAATTGAAGTGAAAATGTTTTATGCTAATCTATTTTGTGGATGGAATTATTATGATTTGAGTATGTGCTTTGAGCTGTGATGTCTATGATGTGATTGATTGATTGAGATTTGTTTTCACATATGCCTACACGCTGCATGTTTAAGGTTAAAATGAGTTAGTAGCCTTGTTTGCCCTGTTCGAGTGCAGGCCTATTTGGAAAGGGTTTACAAAATATAAATACGGTATGAAGAGAGCGACTAAGACAGAGTGATGAGAGAAGCGTTGCGCAGCGGCATGTGTATGTCGCTGTCCATGGTGCTGAAATTAAATTTTTACAACCTTTAGGGTTTACTTTTCATCGCCTTTTGACTGTCATTACTTTCATTCATTGCCATACTCTCTGTTTTTGTATATTGCACCTCAAATATGATACCTGCAACGTAGACCTATACCTTTTTGGATATGTGTTCACTTTGCAACGTATTTCTTTCAATCTATATCTTAACTCGTGAAAATAGTCTGATATGGATTTTAATGTCTGGTAAATCCATTTGAACTCAATCACTTTTTGACGTCACCCGTTTTGATTTGAACGAAACCTTCCATACATATTTTCCTGTTGTAGAGGTGTTCGGTAAGTGACTTTTTGGAGTTGACTGATGTTACATACCACACCACACCATGAGACCACACCATGTCTTCATCGCTGGAAAAGATCAACAAACGGTTTAGATTGATATCATATATAAAAAGCTTACAAACAGGGTTGTTAAACTATATTGGGGGGAGTAAAAAAAATGATATATATTTTCTTAAACCTTTAACATTAATTATCTAAAAAATGCTGTAAATTCAGAGTTTTTTCATATTCACTTTTGTTGTATTTTAGACCCTATTTTGAATGTGGGCGTCATGTTTTGGCTGATAAACGTACAAAAGAAATTGCAATAACATTTACATTTCAACTTTGAAATAGTACCACAAAGATGGTTGGAGGCCCCACACATCAGAGAATGTTAACATGAATGGGAATATCTGTTGTTTTAAATTATACTGCCAATTCTCAATATACTGTAAACCTATTGATATCATAGAAATATAGATCGTAGAATAGACATGACCATTCAAGTTGACATTTGACAGTGGTCTGTCTACAGGATAAATTACTGTGGTCTGAAGGGATAGGTCTGTTCTATTAAATGTATGTCTATGATTGAAATGACACCCACCCAGTATTCAAGAGCATGTTGTATCTCAACCGATAGCGGGCACAGCGCAGGATAGAGTCTGAGCTACAACATATGCAAATATTTTGTTTTAAATCACAGTTGACACATGGTTAGATACTTGATGTTAAAGGTTTATATCTAACAAAACCGAACAACTAAAGGCTATCCAAAACAAATATTATGGGTTATATTCTAGTCACTCAAAAATGCTATTTTACATGGGAATCAGAATGATTTAAAAGTATATATATATATTTTTGAAATAATAATGTGGTTTGACAACACTGTTTGTAAGCTTTTAAATGATTTCCAAATCAACCGTTTGTATCTTCCAGTTAAGAACACATGGAACATGAGTCAACTTTGAGTATCTCCTGGATGTTACGGCATTCAGGTCCAAAAAGTCACTTTCTGACCTCTTCTCCACGGGAAAACATGAATAGAACATTTTGTTTCAGGGATGCTGTCAAAAAAAGGGATTGAAATCGAATGGATTTACCCTTCCGTGATTGATGTGTTGTGCGTTTTACTGCCGTTCACTGTTTTTCTATATATTTGTCTTATTTACGTAATTACAGTAGTACCTGTTCAATCATGCAGCCCACTTATATAGGCTACAGATTACTATGATGACTTTCCGTGAAACATACTGTAGATTTAGAAGTTTTTTTACCATATGTAATTTCTAAAGAGTACTCACTGTGTCGCTATTCAACAGCTGTGTTTTTATAGACCCAGTTCTCCACCCACTTCGTTCTGTTTCCAGGCCAGTGTGCTCTGGTGCCATTTAGCGGAGGAAACGATTTGGAAACGGTCAGATTTCTGCCACATTCGTTGGATATTATTTTAATCAGACTCCATATTTTTGTGGAACACTATTTCTTTACATTCCAGTATCTAATCATATGCTAGTTTGCAGTTTATATTCCAAGGATGGGTCACAAAGGAATATCGGTGACAGGCCTGGTCTGCAGCTTTGCATTCTTTCTCCCAACGCTGCACACCGCCTATGGAGACGTGAGCTATTCTTTTCCGGAGGAGATGAAACGCAGATCTGTAATTGGAAATATAGCCAAAGATCTCGGTTTGAAAGCCAGCAGACTGTCCGCTCGTAAGGCCGGCCCGAATTGATACCGAGGGGAACTATGAACGTTATTGTGATATTAATCAGAGTACCGGGGATTTGATTGTTGCGGAAAGGATTGACAGAGAGGAGCTATGTGGAGATAAGGTTTCGTGTATGCTTACATTCGAGTTGGTTCTAGAAGGTCCTTTGGAATTGCATCGCGTATCACTACTGATTGAGGATGTCAATGATAATTCACCCATTTTCCCGAAGGACACAATCAAATTGGAAATTAGTGAGTTGGCAGTCAAAGGGGCTCGCTATCGTGTTAACGAGGCACATGACGCAGACATGGGACAGAACACAGTGCAAAGGTATACATTACAAAGTAATGAACATTTTGTGCTGTCTGTTCACGATTACACAGATGGAAGAAAGAACGTAGAGTTGGTTTTAGATCAAGAACTAGATCGTGAAGAAAAACAGGACATGAGTTTACTGCTAACAGCAATAGATGGCGGCACTCCGCAGAGATCAGGTACTGTAGTCATACACGTCACTGTACTGGATGCTAACGATAACGCCCCAGTGTTTAGCCAGGCCGTGTATAAAGCCAGTCTGCCTGAAAACTCTCCTTTAGGTACTGTAGTGGTTACAGTAAGTGCTACAGATGCAGATGAGGGAGTGAATGGGGAAGTGACGTATGAATTCAGTCGCATATCTGACAAAGCAATAAAGGTATTTTCTTTGGGCCACAATACTGGAGAAATTAAGGTGATAGGTCCGATAGATTTCGAAGGCGACCCAAAATATGAAATGCGCATAGAGGGTAAAGATGGCTATGGCCTTTCATCTGATTCAAAAGTAATTATTGATATCACGGATGTAAATGACAACCCCCCTGTAATATATCTGAAATCTTTGAGTAACCCCATACCTGAGAACGCGTCACCTGGAACAGAGTTGGGCATCATTAACGTGCAGGATAGAGACTCTGAGAATAACCGACAGGTCCGCTGCTCCATTCAGCAACACGTTCCTTTTAATCTGGTACCATCCATTAAAAACTACTATTCTCTGGTGACCACGGGCGAACTGGACCGTGAACTCGTGTCTGATTACAACATTACAATCATTGCCACCGATGAGGGCTCTCCACCTCTGTCCTCCTCTAAAACCGTTCAGATATCTGTAGCTGACGTGAACGACAACCCACCTGTGTTTGAGGAACAGTCCTATAGCGCACACGTGACTGAAAATAACAAACCAGACTCATCATTGTGTTCCGTTACTGCTCGAGATCCAGACTGGAGACAGAATGGTACAGTGATTTACTCTCTCTTACCCGGTGATGTGTACGGTGTCCCGGTGTCCTCGTTCTTATCCGTTAACGGAGATACTGGGGTGATCCACGCTGTGAGGTCGTTTGATTATGAACAGTTCAGGAGCTTTAAAGTCCACGTTGTGGCCAGGGACAACGGTTCTCCTCCGCTCAGCAGCAACGTCACCGTCAGTGTGTTCATAACGGATGTGAATGACAACTCTCCTCAGATACTATATCCCGCTCCGGAGGGAAACTCCTTCATGACCGAGCTGGTCCCCAAAGCTGCACACGGGGGCTCTCTTGTTTCTAAGGTGATAGCGGTGGCCAGAACGCCTGGCTGTCCTATCATAGTCAAATCCACTGATCCGGGACTTTTCACTATTGGTCTTCACAGCGGAGAGATCAGGACACAGCGGGACATTTCTGAATCTGACAGCATATTGTGTCAGTGAAAGATAACGGACAGCCCTATCTCTCTGCGACCTGTGCCATGTATTTAGTGATTTCTGACAACTTGGCTGAAGTGCCAGAACTGAAAGATATATCTTATGATACAAACTCACCTCTTATCTGATCATCGCGCTGGTGTCCGTCTCCACCTTTTTCCTTACCTTCATTATTGTCATCCTGGTCGTGAGTTTTTGCCGCAGGAGAAAGCCCAGACTGATGTTTGACGGAGCGGTCACCATCCCAAGTGCGTATCTCCCTCCAAACTACGCAGATGTGGATGGCGCGGGAACTCTCCGCAGCAACTACAATTATGACACCTACCTAACGACGGGTTCGCGCTCCAGTGACTTCAGGTTTGTCAGATCTTACAATGACAACACGATGCCTACCGACCAGACTCTGAGAAAAACGCCAACTGACTTTTCTGAAGCGTTTGATGACTCTGATAGGTCCCCAGAGGTAGGTAAATAATAATAAATGACATGTGTTTTTGGCCTACATATGATAGAATAAAGGCTATACTTTCAACATAATAATTTAATTTAAGCTAAAATGCCTTGTACAATCACTTTTCCCTGGAGAAATTGCACCCACGAATTTACTATTCCTATTAGGTATCGATTATACATGCTCCAGGTTTCATACAATTTGTGATGTTTTAGATCATTATTTCTGCCCCATGCAATATAAATGATAACCTACAGCTTGATTTGATATTACATGTGTATTTTTTATATATATTTTTTACTTCTGATGTGGTAGGCCTATGTTTGTGATTGATACACTACGTGACCAAATGTATGTGGACACCTGCTCGTGGAACATCACGTTCCAAAATCATGGGCATTAATATGGAGTTGGTCCACCCTTGCTGCTATAACAGCCTCCACTCTTCTGTGAAGGCCTTTCACTAGATGTTAAACATTACGTCCATGGTGCTGAAATGTGGAAAATGTCTATAAACCAGTAGGGATCATTCATCAGTGATTGACTGACGTGTCAACACTTTCCTTTCATGCAATCTTCTCTGTTTTTGTAGATTACATTGGGTGTGCTGGCTGTAAAACCAGGA
The DNA here is from genome assembly GCF_023373465.1 of Oncorhynchus keta. Classification (NCBI taxonomy): domain Eukaryota; kingdom Metazoa; phylum Chordata; class Actinopteri; order Salmoniformes; family Salmonidae; genus Oncorhynchus; species Oncorhynchus keta. Next base: position 48,739,352 of record NC_068424.1, on the reverse strand, counting down.
TCATACATCTTATTTGCCTTGCACCTTATATTTCAGTTGTGTGGTCCTAAACGACTCTTTTGTAATGAATGTATTTTTCTGCCTGAGTATGTGGACTGTATTCGTGCGACGATTTATATGTTGTGGATATACATTTCCTATCCGTCTATTTGGCTATGCTTATTTCGATAACCGCAGGGTAAAAGTTATTCCAAATAGCTATAAAGCAGGCTATAGGTATTATTCACGTTTTGTAAATCATTTTGAAAAATAGTTGCTGTGTGTCATTTTGAAAGGTTTACTCAAAGTGTCGCTGTTCACCAGCAGTGTTTTAATAGATCCAGTTCTCCACCCATTGGTGTCGTCATAAAGCTCGGGTGCCGTTGAGCTGACGTGTCTTAACACTCAGCACATCGTATGCGATCCGACAACCTATTGGTGCAGTTTGTCTGGCAAATGTGTGTCATGTTCACATGTGTAGGCTACATGTCCGTTGTTGAAGTGACAGTATAGACTTTTACAACAACTTGTTGACAACCTTACTTGTCGAACTACTTTGACATTCTCTTAGGACACAGTAATCAGAGGACATGACCTATCAGTAACATGCAAACACGATAGACATTTCTAATGCAACGTATTTTGTAGATCAAGTCACATCATCAGATATTATATAATGCAATTATTATCTAGGTCTCTGGGTGACGCTATTTTATCGCGTTGGATTGGAATATGGCTTAATACAATCCAATGGTCTCCCTCCCCATCCGTGTAATTGTGTGTGTGTGTGTGTGTGTGTGTGTGTGTGTGTGTGTGTGTGTGTGTGTGTGTGTGTGTGTGTGTGTGTGTGTGTGTGTGTGTGTGTGTGTGTGTGTGTGTGTGTGTGTGTGTGTGTGTGTGTGTGAGAGAGAGAGAAAGAGAGAGAATGAGAGAGAAGAGAGAGAGAGAGAGAGAAAAAGAGAGAGAGAAAGAGAGAATGAGAGAAAGAGAGAGAAAGAGAGAGAAAGAGAGAGAAAGAGAGAGAAAGAGAGAGAAAGAGAGAGAAAGAGAGAGAAAGAGAGAGAAAGAGAGAGAAAGAGAGCGCAAGAGAGCGCAAGAGAGCGAGGACTTTGGTAGCCCAGTCATAGTCATAGTGAGAGTGAGTGCACGCGATTGAGGCAAGAGGAGAGAAATCCAAACTGACACGAGCAGGCTCCGGAGTAGGGCATGCTCTACTCGGCTCGAGACGAGTGTAAGAAGGTCACTGCGTAGCTTTGATGCTATATTTATTTTCAACCAAACTATATATTTTATAACTAATCTTAGTCGTGTTTAAACATGGTTTTACTACTAATAAATCGTATTGTCAACAAGGGATTTACCATAGAGCAACTGTGCGTAAAACGGAGTAGCTGGCTGCGATTTTGGGGGATTGTGCTTCTCTTCGGCGCGTCGTTTGGAGATGTGCGCTACTCCGTACCAGAGGAGATGGAGCGCGGCTCGGTCATTGGGAACCTGGCTCTGGATCTGGGGCTGAAATTAGTTGAGATTGGTGCACGTCGAGCCCGCATCGTGGCGGAGGGCACTCGGCAGCTTTGTGAGCTTGACTATGGTTCGGGTTCTCTGTTGGTCAGCGAGAGGATAGATAGAGAGGAGTTGTGCGCGCAGGCAGCTGTCTGCGTCCTACAGTATCAGCTGCTGCTGGAGGATCCGCTCAAAGTGTACAGTCTTGTTTTGGACATTCAGGATATGAATGACAATAGCCCTGCTTTTGCTACTGGGTTAATAGATCTGGACCTGGTCGAGTCGACGGTGCCGGGGAGACGCTTCCCTCTGGAGAGTGCGCATGACCCTGATTTGGGAACCAACTCGGTTCGTGATTATAAACTGAGTCACAATGATCATTTTGCCTTAGAAATGAACACTCAAGTGAATGGAATAGCATACCCAGAGCTGGTTCTGAAAAAAACGTTGGACCGGGAGAACCAGGCCGAATACACTCTGACCATCAGTGGGGTTGACGGGGGTAATCCTGCCAGGTCAGGTACCGCGTCTGTTCACATCCATGTTCTGGATGCCAATGACAACGTCCCCGTTTTCAGCCAGAGGACTTACAGAGCCTCTCTGATAGAGAATTCTGCCACGGGCGTTTTGGTGACGACGCTGAACGCCACTGATTTAGATGACGGTGCATATGGGGAGATAACCTACTATTTCAGTCACGTGTCTGACAAAACTAGAGGCATCGTTGAAATTGACCCTGTGAGTGGGGAGGTGAGGGTGGCGGGTCAAGTGGACTATGAGGAGGCGAGTGCGCATGAACTTGATGTCCAGGCTAAAGATGGCGGGGGTCAGGCATCACACTGTAAACTCATCATTGAAGTGATTGATGTGAACGACAATGAACCAGTTATTGCAGTGAAATCAGCCACGGCTATCATTTCTGAGGATTCTAAACCCGGTACCATGGTTGCTCTGCTTAACGTGTATGACCTGGACACTGGAAACAGTGGTCGAGTCAAGTGTGCCATCTCAAACGACATACCTTTCAAGTTGATATCAGAGGTTAAGAATTACTATATGTTGGTGACTGATGGTATATTAGATAGAGAGATGAACCCACACTATAACATCACGGTGACAGCTATCGACTCTGGTTCTCCCGAACTGTTCAGTAGAAACGTGATATCCATCACATTGGGTGACGTGAATGACAACCCACCTATTTTTACGCAGAGCGAGTACACCGCCAACGTTTGGGAAAACCAACACAGAGGCACGTTGGTGATAAGGGTGAGAGCCGAGGATCTAGATGCAGGACCCAATGCGAAAATACTGTACTCTTTATCAGAAGGCATGACCCCAGAAACATTCTCTTCCCTCTCCATTAACGCGGAGACCGGAGAGCTCTTCACCTCGCGCCCCTTTGATTATGAGCAGGCCAGTCACTATCAGGTAGGAGTGACAGCTCAAGACGGTGGTGACCCTCCTCTTTCCAGTACTTGCACTGTGAGGGTGTTCGTCGGTGACCATAACGACAACACACCTGTTGTTCTGTATCCTGTCCAATCATCTGGCTTCATCGCTGAGGACCTGGTGCCACTGGAGGCACCTAAAGGTTACCTGGTTACCAAAGTGCTTGCTGTAGATGCTGACTCTGGCAATAACGCGTGGCTCTCCTACCATGTGGTCAAAGCGTCACAGCCCAACCTCTTCACTGTGGGCCTGCACAGCGGGGAAATCAGGACTGTGAGGCCATTTGTACAGCAGGATGAGCCTAAACAAACTCTTGTCATCATGGTAAGGGACAACGGGCCTCAGTCTCTCTCAGCCACTGCCACAGTCAATGTAGTCATTGGCGATGACATGCCTGTTTTAAACGAGCTTCTTGAGAACACGGACGATGACTCACAGGCGAGCTATGACTTGACGCTTTATTTGAAAATCGCCCTGGCGACCGTGTCTTCTCTCCTCCTTGTTCTGATCAGTGCGGTCGTGTACTTCAAGATGTGTCGACGTGGGTTTGTGTACCGCGCGTCTAGCCTCCCAGTCTTCCCTGCGGCCTACGGCCCCCCGAGATACGCTGACGTCAGCCGGTGTGGAACTGTCCTGAAAGATGACCAATACGACTCCTTTCTGACCACTGGCTCGTGGAAAGGTGACTTCCGTTTCGGGCCCTCCATAGACACTGACCTATTGAGGAAAAGCGGCATGGCCTATCAAAAAGGCACACTCAGACGCACAAGTCTCAAGGTGAGCCTTTGGGAATGGACTTCTGATGACGTAGTTCATTAAGTGTCAGCTATTGCAAAGCATTGCATCGGTTGAATGCGTTCAGTTGTGCAACTAACTGGGTATCCCCTTTCCCTTATATCTTATCTGAACTAAGCTCTGCTCGTCTACCAGCAACTGTCTGGTTCAGTTGGTAGAGCATGGTGCTTGCATCACCAGGGATGTGGGTTCGATTCCCATGGGGGACCAGTATGCAAATGTATACACTCAAGTCGCTCTTTATAAGAGCACCTGCTAAATGATTAAAATGTAAATGTGAGAGTGTCATCATCTATTGTGTAGCCTATCATTCTTACTGCCCTGCCTGTCCTTTCTGTGTACTCTGTTTCTCTGTGTGTGGTTGTCTAGCAGGCTGATCTCTATGTTAGTTGGTTTGTTTTGGGAGCTAAAACCAGTTTGCAAGCTGCTATTTCTTTTATCTTGATATCATCACGTAGTTATGTCACACCTACAGTGGTTATGTCACACCTACAGTGGTTATGTCACACCTACAGTGGTTATGTCACACCTACAGTGGTTATGTCACACCTACAGTGGTTATGTCACACCAACAGGGGTTATGTTACACCTACAGTGGTTATGTCACACCTACAGTGGTTATGTCACACCTAGAGTGGTTATGTCACACCTACAGGGGTTATGTTACACCTACAGTGGTTATGTCACACCTACAGTGGTTATGTCACACCTACAGTGGTTATGTCACACCTACAGTGGTTATGTCACACCAACAGGGGTTATGTTACACCTACAGTGGTTATGTCACACCTACAGTGGTTATGTCACACCTAGAGTGGTTATGTCACACCTACAGGGGTTATGTTACACCTACAGTGGTTATGTCACACCTACAGTGGTTATGTTACACTATGTCACCTCATGACCTCTCATTGAAACGGTTATAAGGAAAGGTCAGAGGTTGCTACTCTGATGGCCTCTGATAGAGCTTCACTGTAGCTGTGTTCAGTTCTCCTGGTCAGTAGTGATCTGGCTGTACTCAGGTCAGAGGTTAAACGTTGTAATGGTTATCGTGTGTGTGTGTGTGTGTGTGTGTGTGTGTGTGTGTGTGTGTGTGTGTGTGTGTGTGTGTGTGTGTGTGTGTGTGTGTGTGTGTGTGTGTGTGTGTGTGTGTGTGTGTGTGTGTGTGTGTGTGTGTGTGTGTGTGAGACTGTGTGAGACTGTGTGAGACTGTGTGAGACTGTGTGAGACTGTGTGAGACTGTGTGTGACTGTGAGTCCTCAACGCAGAACGGAGAGCTTGTCACATTGGTTAGATTTCCATGTGAACCCATGTGTGCTCATGTTATGGCTGCAGGCTCTGTAATGGTCCACATTTCAGTCATGGGAGAAGAAGAAAAAATGTGAGGCATAAACAGCATTATGGAATCCCAATTTGTCTGCTATGCTGTGTTATACTGTAGCCATGGCCCAGCCAATGGGATATGCAGTGCGTTACAGGGATTGAACTAGTCCCCGAGCCTTTTCCTGCTCAGGTCATCTGGAAACACTCCTGGGCCTAAGTGTGTGCATTGTGTTGAGTTGTGTGGTACGTTTCTGTTTACTTGCTTTTGATATCTCCACACTCTGGTTTAGTGATCACATTCAGAAATAGTCCTATTAGATGTTGCATTGATCAGGAATCGACTGCAGTTCTGTTGAGAGCCTGTACCTGCGAATAAGGCCCCACTGTAGTGTTGGGGGTCGTACAGATGCCCTGGTACAGAGACTAGGATAATTCCTTCACAGAACACTGCTTTCCAATTTGTCTGGTCCAATTTTGTGTCGGTCAACAATATCAAATATCAAACGATCATAGGAATGTCTTCCTAACGGTTTGCTTTCCCCCCTCTCTTTCCCTCTCTCTCTCTCTTTGGCCTCCCTCTCCCTCTGAATGGACCTCCTCTACATATATGACAGGTGAGAAACGTTCACTTTTCTAATTCTACTTGCAACGCTCACACACAATGAGCAACACACACGGGCTCAGAAACAATGACAGTAAGTAAGACACCGTAGGTCGCAGGTCTCGCATATATTCACAACTAGGCAACGCTCTCTCTAAAAAAAAGAGCCACTGTGACATTTTTGGGGACATCTCTCTCTCTCTCCCCCATGTCTTTTCTCTCTCCACTTGTCTGTCACTTGTCTGTCACTTGTCTGTCACTTGTCTGCCTTCAAAACGGCAACGACATTGTATTTTCCTTTGTATAGCTCCAAAGAAAGAACCGTGCATCAATCGAAACTATTTCTAAGTGGCGTTGTACTCAAAACAAAGCACGTAAGGTCATTTTATTTAACCTTCAATTATCCAGGGTAGTCTCCCTGAGATAAAAAGAGAGACCTGGTCCAACCGGGACTGCAGCAGGGGGGGGGGGGACAATAACAACTTACAGACAGAGACACACCATGGACTACATGTTGATGTAGACACATACAATACAATTACAGAAACATACAAGCGTTGTAGTTTATTTTATTTTATTGATCATATGTACCACTGCATCAAGTCCTAATGGCAAATCACATTCCTCAGTAACATGTGAGTCAACCAAACTTTTAAACAAGACCCTGGAGTTTCCAGCTGGTCTGGAGAGAATTCCAAGACCACGGAGCTGAGTCGCTAAAACACCTTTTGCCATGATCTGATTTTAGGAACCGTTAAATGTAAGTAAGAGTGAGACCGTGACTGGTATTTATTTGTAAGACCTTATCAAAGAAGAACAGAGATAAAGCTGCAGTTTTCCCAAAATGGCCTAATAGATCATCGTAGACCAACGTTTAAGCCTACGTAGAGTCAACGAAGAGCAGCCAACAGCACTCTAGAGATCACAGTGGTGTGTCAGATGCTTTTGGTCGGTAATAAACCTACGTGCTGCATGATACATGGAATCAAGTGTCTTCAGGGTAGTGCTTGGGGTCTGCCCATAAACAACATCATTTTTTCAGCGTTGTAAAATACCATGCACTTTGTTTTTGAGGAATTCGGAACAAGCTTCAACTCGTACAGATTCTGTTGAATGATGGTTAAAAGCTACAGTATGTTGAGCTTTTTCAAAAGCCAAAGTCAAACTGCTGCCACTTGAGTAGAAAACAGTGTCATCAGCAAGACAGTGTGGTCCACAGCGTCAAATGCCTTTGACAAGTCTATGAACACAGATGCACAATGCAAACTTCTTATCCAGGCCACAGTGACAGTGTTGTGGCTTGACCTGAAAGCTGATTGCGTACCACTCAATATATTGTTTTTCTGGTGGTAGGCTTTAAGCTGCTTATTGACTAGGGACTCCGATAGTTTTGCCAAAGCAGACCATTTAGATATGGGCCAATAGTTGCTCAGTAGTGTGGGATCACCTCTGTTCAAAAGAGGTAGGTCAAATGCTGTTTTGCACAACTTGGGGATGACATGACATTCTAGGGTGAGGTTGAAGATGCATGTTCAAGGTTGTCTAGATCATCAGGGCCAGGGGATATATATATATATATATACAGTATATATATATTATTAGTTTTGTACATAAATTGCTTTCATGGCTCTATGCACCTCTGATACAGAGAAGGTGAGAATGAGAACCTGGAGAAGAAGTGCTCAGGAGTGTCAGGTAATTTCACGGGGGATCATTTTGACCTTTAACCCCTATTAAATAACCTGCCTGCAGCAAGAAAGTGCTGATTTAAAGAGTTAAGAATAGAGGTTCTCTCAGTTGCCACATGTGAGTCCAGTAGTAGATGTTAAGGAAGCTGCGCATCTTTTTTTGCACTTACCAACCTTTCAGTACTTGCCAAAATGTATAAGGATAATTCAGATGATCAAAAGTAGATTTGAGGTAGTGTTCTGCTTTCAGTTTTCAGGTCATAGCCACACACCCTGATTCCGATTTGTGTTTAAAATGAGGAGGAGTGTCGGTTCAAATCAATCAAAGGGGATTGCCGAGGATACTTTATATTCAACTGTGTTCCACTGTTAACAATCTGAGTAAGATTTCCGGTGTTACGTAGACTCTTGAGTTGATCAGACTTGGATGTCAACCAGTCGAGGTTCAGGTCACCCATAAGCACAAATTCAGATTTGACATACTGTGATAATAATTGAAAAATACAATCCACGGAGCCAGCTATACCAGATTGGCGTCTTTATCAACAGGAGACAACACGATACGAGGACGCGCAGAGATGTTTTCTAAGACAGATCTGCTCGGGTTTGGTAACTGAAGTCAGAATGACCGCTGAGAACTTGTCTTTTCTGTACATTAACAACACCACCGCCAATGAACAGCTCCGGTGGTTGTCTTACAAACAGTGTTCTTGTTTCAGTGCAGTTCTAGACCTACTTTCATCTGGCATGAATATTTATCCTGCTGCCTCCCGATTGTGGCCAACTGCATAATACACCGTCGTAATGTGGGGAGTGTTGTGGTTTGCGGCTACATAACATGCTAATGCATTGCTCTGTGCCACAGCAAAGCACAGCAGGACTGGTGCAGTCAGCTGATTTAATGCTGACAGCATTAATGCTAAAAGCACACTCTCCTAAATGTAGTTCTGTCCTTGAGTTGATAGTGAAGTATGTACAAATGTGTGACTGGTGGATGCTGCTGGGTGTGAATGTGGTTTTGGGGAATGAAGGTGGAAATGCACGGCCCGTTGCAGAGGTGGAAACCAGTAAGTTGAAACGTTAGCGGCAGGAAACTCCACGATTCAAGGTCGCTGCGTTCACGTCTGTTTGACCCTGCTGGTCATCTATGAACGTTTGAACATCTTAGAAGAACAATCTGGCCTTAATTGCTTCTACATCTGCATTGCTTGCTGTTTGGGGTTTTAGGCTGGGTTTCTGTACAGCACTTTGTGACATCTGATGTTGGAAAAAGGGATTTATAAATACATTTGATTGATTGATTGACTCTGATCGCGGTGGCTGAGGTGAAAGCCTCAGCTGGAGCCAAGGACCTTAGGTGAAACTCCCATCTGATTCTGGAGTGTAAAACCTCCATTTGATCTCATGAGCAGGTCCAAATCCTGCAACCCGTTACACTATACCTTACCTAACCCGTTATGCATTCAGTAGCCTAGGACTGTTTTGAGTTTTTTTGTAGTTTTGTTCATGTGTACCTTAAAGCATTAAAAAGTTATGGAAAATTACTATGATGGTCTCTGAGGCGGAAGAAGAGAGGGTAGGGGTGATTCTGGAGTAAAACCTATTTGATCTTGAGCAGGTCCAAATCCTGGCCATACCTATACCTGTCTGAATCACATGACCATGAAGGCATAAATGTAGGAAAGTGTATATTCTGAATTGAAATGCATTTGCCTTTTGCTGTACTTGTCTGTTAATGTTCTGTATTATGTAATGTTTTATGTGGACCCAAGAAGAGTAGCTAAATACACATTAGGCTGATCAACCTTGTGGATACACACACATCTCTGTGGTAGCTTTGAGATTAGAAGGCAGTATTAGTGTGATTTCTGTGTCAATAGGGCAGTGTTGAACTGGCCCTCTTTCTGCTAAATGCTTGTTCTCCCATCTCAGATGTAGGTCACTGGACTTATCAGATTGGATCATGAATCATATTTCAGATTCATACAGGGATGACTACTGAACCACAGAGAGAGAGAGAGAGAGAGAGAGAGAGAGAGAGAGAGAGAGAGAGAGAGAGAGAGAGAGAGAGAGAGAGAGAGAGAGAGAGAGAGAGAGAGAGAGAGAGAGAGAGAGAGAGAGAGAGAGAGAGAGAGAGAGAGAGAGAGAGAGGAGAGAGAGAGAGAGAGAGAGAGAGAGAGAGAGAGAGAGAGAGAGAGAGAGAGAGAGAGAGAGAGAGAGAGAGAGAGAGAGAGAGAGAGAGAGAGACACAGCGTTGCTTTGACACAGCGCTTTTATTTTCATCTAAACTATATATATATTTTTTTGTGAACTTCACCTGTGGCTATGTTTTGTTGTACATACAAGCGTGTTCATGTGGATCATACAAGCCATTTCTGAGGGAGGGAGGGTGGAGTGTGTGTGCTCACTGTCATTTTGTAGTGCACACAATGGCTTTGTGACTGTGCTATAAATGGAACCTGTCTTAACAGGATTTGTTTTGCTGGTTGATTTGCTTTGCTCTTACATAAATCGAGTGTACAAAACATTAGGAACACCTTACTAATATTGAGTTGCACCTCCTTTTCCCCTCAGAACAGCCTCAGTTTGTCAGGCCAAGGTGTCGCAACCGTTCCACACTGATGCTGGCCCATGTTGACCCTGATGCTTCCCACAGTTGTGTCAAGTTGGCTGGATGTCCTTTGGGTGGTAGAACATTCTTGATACACACAGGAAACTGTTGAGCACAAAAAACCCAGCAGAGTTGCAGTTCTTGACACACTCAAACGGGTGCGCCTGGCACTTACACATACCACGTTCAAAGGTACTTCAATATGTTGTCACCCTGAATGGCACACATACACAATCCATGCCACAATTGTCTCAAGGCTAAAAATCCTTCTTTAACCTGTCTCCTCCCCTTCATCTACACTGATTGAAGTAATTTAACAAGTGACATCAATAAGGGATTGTAGCTGTCACCTGGTCAGTCTGTTCCTAATATTTTGTCCACTCGGTCAGTGTACATAGTGTCAGTGTACATAGTGTCAGTGTACATAGTGTCAGTGTAATATACATCAGTAGTTATACTATGGCTGTTTATTGCCCTCCTGTGGTGGTTATTTACTATTAAACAAGCATTACCATGTCGTGGCTCAGTGGTATCCAATCTCTAACCCACTTGACAAATGACAACATTAGCTACTGTTTTACTACCAACAAGTCAATGTACAATGTTTGAAATGTGTTGGTAACAGACATATCTGCTAGCTCCCATTAGTGTCCCATTAGACACATTCAGGGCTGTGTGTACCTAGGTTTTGAGACAGCACTCACTTCTGATCTTAACCCCGAGGTGCTGTTCCCTTGACTCGAGACGTTCTGTTTCATGATGTATGAGACAACATTTGGTGGGGTAATCATTCATTGGTTAATCATTTCAATAGAGGGTTCATCGGCCTATGATGTCGTTCTGCACACTCACTCTGAGTGGTGCTGTTGTCCAAGAGACCTATCTCGTCACAGGCGCATATAACTGCTGCTCCAAGGCAACTATGCGTCAGTGACAAGACCAAGGAAGGATCATTGCGCACAGAACCATCGAAGGGAAGCAGTTTTAACGGAGTACAACAATATCTTCTTGAGATTTTCTGTTGTATGTGAGTTTTGGATTGCATTATATATTTCCCAGTTTTGGGTAACGTTATGGATATTTTTAGGAGGATGAGCGCTGGAGAGGCTGTGGATAGCGCAGTCTGGGGTTTGAGATGGAAAGTGCGAGTCTCCATGTTGCTTGTCTGCGTACTGAGTGCGGTGAATGGACAAATTCGATATTCTGTACCAGAGGAAATGAGAAAGGGCTTGTTTGTCGGAGATGTGGCGAAAGACCTGGGTTTGGACGTGAAGAGGCTGATTTCAGGCCGGGTGCGGTTAGTTATAGACGGTAATAACCAATATGTAGAGCTGAATCAGAACAAAGGACATCTGGTTGTTAAGGAAAGGATTGACAGGGAGAAATTATGCGGTCAGAAATCTCCGTGTAGCTTCAGTTTAGAAATGATTCTCGAAAGCCCACTTGAATTATATTCGATTACCATCGAAATTGAAGACGTAAACGACAACGCCCCGGTGTTTTCAAAAAAGGACATTCATCTGGAAATTGGGGAGTCTTCGCCGATAGGGACTGTTTTCTTATTAGATGGAGCCGCTGACCCTGACGTGGGTATGAACTCACTGCAAAGCTACACAGTTAAACCAACCGATCATTTTGTGCTCAAGCAACACAGTAGACCTGATGGAAGTAAATACGCAGAAATGGTGTTGCAGTCTGGACTTGACCGTGAAAAACAGAGCGAACACTCCCTGATATTAACTGCAGTCGATGGCGGGGACCCACAAAGGTCTGGAACTGTTAAGATACATATCACTGTTCTGGATGCAAATGACAATGCGCCTGTGTTCACAGAGTCTTTGTACAAAGTCACTGTTGTAGAAAACGCGTTGGGAAGCACAGTTGTAGCCCAAGTAAGTGCCATCGATGCAGACCAAGGGTATAATGGAAATGTGACGTATTCATTTACGCATATGGAGGAGGGTACACCACCTTTGTTCCATATAGATCCACATACTGGGGAGATAAAGCTCACTGGTGACCTAGATTACGAAACAGTTCAGAATTACGAAATGAACCTTCAAGCTAAAGACCCGTGGGGTCTGACGGGCGCGAGTAAACTAGTCATTGAGATTCTTGACGTTAATGACAATAGTCCGATCATAACCATGACATCATTTTCTGGTAAAATCCCAGAGGATAGTATTCCTGGCACAGTTGTGGCATTGATAAGTGTCCAGGATATCGATGCTGGGCAAAATGGACAAGTGCGTTTAAGAATCGACGAAAACCTCCCATTTAAGATAAAGACCTCTCTTAGAAACTACTACACGTTGGTAACTGAGAAGAGCTTAGACCGAGAGAAAGTGTCTCGCTACAACATCACCCTCACTGCCACTGATGAAGGTTTGCCGCCGATATCAAGCATGACAACTATTGTTTTAGACATCAGTGATGTTAATGATAACGCACCAGCCTTTAGTCAAAATGTGTATAGTACGCACGTTGTGGAAAACAATTCTCCCGGAGTTTCTGTGCTTGCGATCCAAGCAACGGATCCAGATAGGGGCCAAAACGCACGCATCTCTTATTATCTAATTGACAGTGAGCTAAACGGAAACCCAATTTCCACCTACTTTTCAATTAACTCAGAGAAAGGTGTCATTCACTCAGTGCGTTCACTTGACTATGAGCAGGTTAAAGAGTTCAACATACTAATCAAAGCGCAAGATGGAGGCTCCCCACCCCTTAGTAGTAATACTACTGTTCTCATTTACGTACAAGATCAGAACGACAACGCGCCTCAGGTTCTGTATCCAGTCCAGACTAGCAGCTCTCTGGTGGCTGAAATGGTGCCTCGTTCAGCAGATGTGGGCTATCTTGTAACTAAAGTGGTTGCTGTTGATGTGGACTCTGGACAGAATGCCTGGCTCTCGTATAAACTGCAGAAAGCGACAGACAGGGCGCTGTTTGAAGTGGGATTACAGAATGGAGAAATAAGAACTATACGCCAAGTCAATGATAAAGATGCTGTGAAACAAAGGCTCAGTGTTGTAGTGGAGGACAACGGGCAGCCCTCTCGTTCAGCCACAGTCAATGTTAACGTGGCGGTTGCGGACAGCTTCCCTGAAGTGCTCTCGGAGTTCACTGACTTTACGCACGACAAGGAATACAATGACAACCTTACTTTTTACTTAGTCTTGGCTTTGGCTGTAGTCTCATTTTTGTTCATCACATGTTTAGTGGTTATTATATCAGTGAAAATATACAGATGGAGACAGTCTCGCATCCTCTATCATTCCAATCTCCCGGTTATTCCGTATTATCCACCGCGTTACGCAGACACTCTGGGGACAGGAACTCTACAGCACGTGTACAATTACGAGGTGTGCAGGACGACTGACTCCAGAAAGAGTGACTGTCAGTTCGCCAGACCCTGTAGTCAGAACGTACTGATAATGGACCCGAGTTCTACAGGGACGATGCAGCGGATGCAGAACGAACAGAACATCCTGGATGAACCAGACTCTCCATTAGAGGTGAGTTTATTTGCAGTTTAAATACAATTTTCAACTATCTTCGCCTGGCGCCTCGGGGCTCATTTTATCAGTATCTTTAACCTTTTATATGGCATTTTTAAAGGTGATGTGTTTTTAGTACCGTAAAAAAATAGCTTTAGGTTTGCTTTTTCCATTTATTTCCAACGGAGCAAAGACTAAGTGCTGTAGTTGTTTCAGCACCACACCGTGTGGGCTGCGCCTATTTTTGTCTTGACAGCGACAAGTGGCCTCCTCCGCTCACTCATACAGTGTATACTTTGCCTCTTTGCAGCTGTCTATTGAGCAAGTCTTCTTTTTGAGGGATGTAAAGGCCTACTTCCGGCGTAAGAATGGCTACCCGACGTAGCATGCCGTTTTCAAGCGTCTATGTAGCAGATGAAGACTTGCATTGGTAGTTACCGATTGAAATGAAAGCCGACGTACTAATACAGTTTATTACAAGTTATATTTTTCTTGTACAAGGTACACAATCAGTCAACAACAGCGAAAAACATTGGTCTTCCATTTTTACATTACAATCGCCAATTGTACGTGTCATGTTTTGTTTTCCTTACAAACAAAAAATAAAAACAGACCAGGTATTTATGAGGAAATGGTATGTGGAGGTTATTTTGTATATGTGACTTGGAAACGAAAATATTGTCGTTGAGCTGGGGTTGCGCTGACACTTTTGATCAGTCCTCCTGTCGCTGTCCACCGCACTTGTGCTGGACCAACAGACCGTTGCTTGTCCAGTGGTGCTTATAGTGCATTTACAATAACACTACATAATCTGAGATGATATGATTCGGTTTTTTTTTCCCAATTCATTATTTTGTCTTTTTCCTGAAGCACTGTATAAATACTGTAGTTTCCAATACTTTAATTTCCCTGGGCTGTGCGGTATTGAACACCTATTGACGTTTTGGTGCATGTGAAACGTGGATTTGTGTGTTTCTGCATTGCGTTTGCCATGTTTGGACTCCGAGTGCCGCTGTTGATCAGTGATACACTCGATACGTTAATTACATCTCTGAGTGGCGCAGTGGGGCCCTCCTATATTCTCTCTCTCACTAACCGACGCAGATAGACCTTCTGAAACGGACAGAGTGCTCTTGGCATAGACATCCCACTCGTTTCTTTCGGAAATACAGTCGTTTTTTCTTCACTTCTGGATATGCAGACGAGCCATATTGTATAAGTAAAGGAGTAAATATATCAGTTATCTGTTTTTTTTCCGGTGGAATGGGTGATTGGTGGTCGACAGGCCGTGGAGGCGGATGGCAAGTACTGTTTTTCATTCTTTGTCTATGCGCCCTAGATTCCGTGACTGGGCAGGCACGGTATACCATACCCGAGGAGCAGGCAGAGGGGTCGATCGTTGGAAACATTGGTAGAGATTTAGGCTTGGAGGTGAAGAGGCTAGTGTCCGGTAAAGCTCGTATTATAACCAGAGGAACTCGACAGTATGTAGATCTTAACCGAGACAAAGGGATTCTCGTTGTTAAAGAGCGAATCGACCGAGAGGAGCTATGCGGACAGACTACCCCGTGTAGCTTCAGCTTTGAGCTTATTATAGAAAACCCCATTCAGTTATATCGGGTTACAGTCGAGGTTCGCGACATTAATGATAATACACCATCATTTCCAAAGGAAGAAATCAGTTTGGAAATCAGTGAATCTGCGGCGTCAACTACGCGCTTTTCCCTGGAGAGCGCCGTCGACCCAGACGTTGGTGTTAACGGTATACAAAATTACTATCTCAAACCGACAGATCATTTCCAATTAGAGGTGCACAGCCTATCCAACGGTGGTAAATACATCGAGATGGTTTTACAACACCCCCTGGACCGAGAGAAGCAGGAGACCCTCTCGTTGGTGCTTATAGCTACAGACGGAGGCGAGCCTCAGAGGTCTGGTACTGTCCGCATCCACATTACAGTGCTGGATGCTAACGACAATGCACCGGTGTGTGGCCAACCAGTTTATAAAGCAGACGTCAAAGAGAGCTCTCCGAAGGGGACTTTGATAACCACCGTCAGTGCAAATGATGCAGATAAAGGAATAAACGGAGAAGTAACTTTTGCTATGGCTCATGTCTCCAAAGAAGCTAAAGAACTGTTTGAGCTGAACGTCAGCACCGGAGAAATTAAATTGGTAGCTAAAGTAGATTTCGAAAAGACAAACAGTTATCAATTAAATGTACAGGCAAAAGACCACTGGGGTCTTGCCGATACTTGTAAAGTACTTATACAAATTACTGATGAAAACGACAATTTCCCCACAATACAGCTCATGTCATTTTCTCATTCGATTTCCGAGGATTCTCCCCTTGGTACCACTGTAGCTGTTATTAACGTAGAGGATGCAGACTCGGCTGGGAACGGTATCGTTCTGTGCTCTATTAATGCAGATATTCCATTCAAAATAGAGTCATCGTTAACTGATTATTATACAATAGTCACCGAAAGTCCTTTGGATAGAGAAACGGTGTCGGAGTACAACATCACTATTAACGTTTCAGATGAAGGCTCTCCGCCTCTCTCTAGCAGTAAGAACATAACAGTTAAAGTATCAGATGTCAATGACAACCCACCCAAGTTTGTTCAACCTGAATATAGTAAATCTATTCAGGAAAACAACTCGCCAGGGTTTTCGATATTTTCAGTGAGGGCAGGTGATGCTGATTGGGGCCAAAATGCTCGTGTCTCCTACTTTCTTGATGATAAACAGGTTAACGGGTTGGCTGTGTCCTCTTTCGTCTCAGTAAACTCAGAAAATGGTGCCATCCATGCTGTTAGGTCATTCGACTACGAACAAATAAAGTCGTTTGACTTCAACGTCACTGCACGTGATGGAGGGTCTCCCCCTCTCAGTTCAGTGGTGGCTGTTAGAATTTTGGTCCAGGACCAGAACGACAACGCGCCTCAGGTTCTGTACCCAGTCCAGACTAGCAGCTCTCTGGTGGCTGAAATGGTGCCTCGTTCAGCAGATGTGGGCTATCTTGTGACTAAGGTGGTGGCTGTTGATGTGGACTCTGGACAGAATGCCTGGCTCTCGTACAAACTGCAGAAAGCGACAGACAGGGCGCTGTTTGAAGTGGGTTTACAGAATGGAGAAATAAGAACTATACGCCAAGTCAATGATAAAGATGCTGTGAAACAAAGGCTCACTGTTGTAGTGGAGGACAACGGGCAGCCCTCTCGTTCAGCTACAGTCAATGTTAACGTGGCGGTGGCGGACAGCTTCCCTGAAGTGCTCTCGGAGTTCACTGACTTTACGCACGACAAAGAGTACAATGACAACCTGACTTTTTACTTAGTCTTGGCGTTGGCTGTAGTCTCATTTCTATTCATCACATGTTTAGTGGTTATTATATCAGTAAAAATATACAGATGGAGACAGTCTCGCATCCTCTTTCATTCCAATCTCCCGGTTATTCCGTATTATCCACCGCGTTACGCAGACACTTTGGGGACAGGAACTCTACAGCACGTGTACAATTACGAGGTGTGCAGGACGACTGACTCCAGAAAGAGTGACTGTCAGTTCGCCAGACCCTGTAGTCAGAATGTACTGATAATGGACCCCAGTTCTACAGGGACGATGCAGCGGATGCAGAACGAACAGAACATCCTGGATGAACCAGACACCCCACTAGAGGTGAGTTCATTGGAATTCAAACGAAGTAGCTCATGTTGTTTGAGTAGGTCTTTACAATATGCCTTCATTTACACGTTGAACTATATCCCCCGGTGCTCTTACTCTTTTTAGCGGTAACGCAGAGATTGGGTTACTCTCTCTTTGTAATTTTATAGGGGTAAAGCAAGGGTTATGTATTTTTTTTGCTAACATATATAAAGCTTTAGGTTCCTGTTGTATGTGTGCCGAGAGGTATGTCTGGTGTGTTTTAATAAATGTAACCTATTTCGAACAGAGCATAAGTGCTTGTGTGATATTGATAATTCTGTAGCGCTGTCATTCCGTTTCACCAGCTTCCTGTATGGACAAGAACACATGTCTTTATTGCAGCAGACCGCTGCTTCACTCTCTCACACTGTGTTTTATCCCTGGATCTTACCTTAGTCTATAATGTCGCTATAGATTTCAGCATTTACCAAGCATATTACAGTCAACATACATAGGTATTGGTTTGTTGTATTGAGTCATGGTTTGGACGGGCGTTCCATTGACTTGTTTTTACGCACGATCCAATCTGAAGTGAATGAGTTAGTATACTTTTCCCCCCTGGGTTATAAAATGGCAGTTTCTTTCCTTCGTTGGTCAAAGCTTTGTAGTTGATGCATCTTCATGTATTTATATTGAACAAGTCAAGTGTTTAGTGATTTGTATATAGATAATTTGGGAAAGAAAATCATTCTGTCCAGTCTTTAATCAGTTCGGAAAAGTTTTAGATGTCCAAGTGTCTTATGATGTTCATGTTTTGGACTCTGAGGGCCGCTGTTGATCAGTGAAATAATTTATGTCCACTGCTGTCAGTCAGTGGAGTCCACTCCCCCCCCTATTACTGCGCTTCACCAGAGGAGACGGAGAGACTACGCTTAATACAAGGCGCGGAGAGACAGACACACTCGTTTTGATCCATAGATAAGAAAAGGACAGTGAAAATAGTCTTGATTGAAACGAACCATCGAATAGTATTTGCTCACCATTTTTGAGGATATCATATAAGAAATATTCGAGTGGATGTTATTCTTTGTTGGCTATGGAATTTAATGGATTCCTTCAACCTACAACATGGCGTTTGTGTGGGCTGCAGTGGCAAGTACTCATTTTTCTCCTCTATCTAAGTCATATTATCAGTGGCCAAATCCGGTATACCATTCCGGAGGAGATGAAGAAAGGCTCTCTTATCGGTAACGTGGCTCAAGACCTGGGGTTAGATTTGAAACGGCTCCGAGCGGGCCGGGCCCGTATCGTGACCGGAGAAAGCATTCAGTACACAGAGCTGAAGACAGACAAAGGGATTCTAGTCGTGAGTGAGAGAATAGACCGAGAGCAGCTTTGTGGCGACGTCACACCGTGTAGCTTCAGCTTCGAAATGATTCTAGAAAATCCAATGGAGCTCCATCGTGTGACTGTAGAAATAATAGATGTAAATGATCATGCCCCTTCTTTTCCAAATAAAGGCATACATTTTGAAATAAGCGAATCGGCTACCGTTGGATCACGATTTCTATTAGAAAGTGCAGAGGACAATGATGTAGGCCTCAACGCCCTACAGAATTACATTTTGACTCCGAACGATAATTTCATTCTCAAGCAACATGCGAATCCTGACGGTAGTAAATATGCTGAGATGTTCCTCCAGAAACCATTAGATAGAGAGGAGCACCCGTTTCTCTCTTTAAAGCTAATCGCTGTAGACGGTGGAGATCCGCAGAGATCTGGCACAGTAAATATAGAGATCACTGTCCTGGATGTGAATGACAATGCGCCTGTGTTTAACCAATCTGTGTACAGGGCTGCTGTGGTGGAAAACGGTCCAAAAGGCACCTATATTACAACCGTGAATGCCAGTGACGCAGACCGCGACACAAACGGACAAATAACATACAGTTTTTCGAAGTTGAAGGGTAGTATAGCGGACATATTTGTCATAGATCAAAACTCAGGAATCATATCTGTTTCGGGTCAGATAGATTTCGAGAAAGATAAGAAATATGAAGTTAGAGTAGAGGCTAAAGATCAGGGAGGTTTAACAGACTCTAGTAAAGTTGTCATTGAAGTTATTGATGTTAATGACAATTCACCAGTTATAAACGTCATGTCTTTCTCCAGCCCTGTGTCTGAAGATGCTCCTTCGGGCACAACTATTGCTATTATAAATGTTAAAGATGCTGATTCTGAGAGAAACGGACAGATTACATGCTCTATAGATACTAACCTTCCATTTAAGATCAAATCCTCATTGACTAATTACTACAATTTGATAACCGATTCGATTTTTGACAGAGAAGCGGTGCCCGAATACAACATAACAATTACAGCAACAGATTCTGGTTCGCCTCCACTCTCTAGTGCCCGGACATTACACCTTAGAATCTCTGACGTAAATGACAATGCCCCATTGTTCGATAAAGGACCCTACTTTGCTTTCGTCACAGAGAATAACTCTCCTGGAATGTCCATATTTACTGTCAGCGCCCGGGACTCTGATTGGAATCAAAACGCGAGAATATCGTACCTTTTGGAGGACACGCAGATCAGTGGAAGCCCAGTCTCTAGTTATATATCAATTAACTCCGAAAACGGAGTTTTACATGCGTTGCGCTCCTTTGATTATGAACAAATGAAACAGCTTAAACTCGTGGTTAAGGCGCAAGATGGAGGCTCTCCTCCACTCAGTAGCAATGTTAGCATCAACATCTTCATCCAGGACCAGAATGACAACGCGCCTCAGGTTCTGTATCCAGTCCAGACTAGCAGCTCCCTGGTGGCTGAAATGGTGCCTCGTTCAGCAGATGTTGGCTATCTTGTGACTAAAGTGGTGGCTGTTGATGTGGACTCTGGACAGAATGCCTGGCTCTCATATAAACTGCAGAAAGCGACAGACAGGGCGCTGTTTGAAGTGGGCTTACAGAATGGGGAAATAAGAACTATACGCCAAGTCACTGATAAAGATGCTGTGAAACAAAGGCTCACTGTTGTAGTGGAGGACAACGGGCAGCCCTCTCGTTCAGCTACAGTCAATGTTAACGTGGCGGTGGCGGACAGCTTCCCTGAAGTGCTTTCGGAGTTCACTGACTTTACTCACGACAAGGAATACAATGACAACCTGACTTTTTACCTAGTCTTGGCTTTGGCTGTAGTCTCATTTCTGTTCATCACGTGTTTAGTGGTTATTATATCAGTGAAAATATACAGATGGAGACAGTCTCGCATCCTCTTTCATTCCAATCTCCCGGTTATTCCGTATTATCCACCGCGTTACGCAGACACTTTGGGGACAGGAACTCTACAGCACGTGTACAATTACGAGGTGTGCAGGACGACTGACTCCAGAAAGAGTGACTGTCAGTTCGCCAGACCCTGTAGTCAGAACGTACTGATAATGGACCCCAGTTCTACAGGGACGATGCAGCGGATGCAGAACGAGAAGAACATCCTGGATGAACCAGACTCTCCACTAGAGGTGAGTTTATTGCCGTTTAAATAATGAAGTCCGTTTTGTTTAAGTAGTTACATATTTACAATTTGATTTTTTAAATTATGAACTATTTCCCCGGGAGTCTTACTCTTTTTATCGGTATCTCATAGGTTGGGTTTCTCTCTCGTTGTCATTTTATCGCGGTAAATCTTGCATTATGTATTTTTTTGCTTCCTATGAAAAGGTTTTGGCTCGTGTTGTATGTCTGCTGAGTTGTATGTCTGCTGAGCTTGTAGAAATGTATTTTCTTTTTTTTTGGTCATTCGGTAGCGCTGTCATGCCGTTTCAGCACCACCCTTTATGGACAGTGACACTTCTGTCTTCATAGCAGCAGCAGCAGAGTGCGGCTTCGCTCTCTCACACTGTGTACAGTGTATTATCCCTGGTTCTTACCTCGTTCTATAATGTCACTACACTTTGTAGCATTTAACGATCATTTTACTGTCAACATGCATAGGTTATGGTTTGTGGTGTTGAGTCATGGTTTGGACGGCTGTTATATTGACTTATTTTTTTTTACCACTATCCAATATGAGGTTGATGGTATAGTGTCATTTTTAGTAGGCATTGCAATTGTAGTTTTTCCCCCCCTTTGTTGGTCATAGCACTGTAATGATGAAACTTGCATTGATTTCGATTGCAGAAAGTGAAGTGTTTAGCTAGTGATTCGTCTATAGATTATTTTGGAAAGAAAATAATGCCGCCCGGTGTTTAATCACTTCAGAACGTTTTTATATGTTCAAGTGTCTTATGATGTTCATGTTTTGGACTCTGCGGGCCGCTGTTGATCAGTGAAATAATTTCTGTCCGTTGTTGTCAATAAGTGTAGTCCCCTCCCTTGTCACTGCGCTTTACCACCGGAGACGGAGAGACTCTGCGCTTCATAAGAAGCGGGGCGCGACCGAGATACACACTCGTTTTTATTCCTAGATTTTTTTAAAAGGCAGCGAATATAGTCTGGATTGAAACGTAACATCAAATAGTATTTGCTCACCATTTTTGAGAATACACAATAAGACATTTACTTGTGGATTTTACTATTTGTTTGCTATGGAATTTAAAGGACTTCTTCAACCTAAAACATGGCGTTTGTGTGGACAACGGTGGCAAGTACTTATTTTTATCCTGTATCTCAGTCATATTGTCAGTGGCCAAATCCGGTATTCCATTCCGGAGGAGATGAAGACAGGCTCTCTTATCGGTAACGTAGCTCATGACCTGGGGTTAGATTTGAAACGGCTCCGAGCGGGCCGGGCCCGTATCGTGACCGGAGAAAGCATTCAGTACACAGAGCTGAAGACAGACAAAGGGATCCTCGTCGTGAGTGAGAGAATAGACCGAGAGCAGCTTTGTGGCGACGTCACACCGTGTAGCTTCAGCTTCGAAATGATTCTAGAAACCCCTATTGAACTGCATCGTGTTGTTGTGGAAATTCTTGATGTGAATGATCATGCTCCCACCTTCCAAAATAGTGACGTAAAATTGGAAATAAGTGAATCAGCCACTATAGGTGCGCGCTTTATATTAGAGAGCGCAGAAGACCCCGACGTCGGCGTTAATGATTTACAGAAATATGTATTAACACCAAATGACAATTTTGTTTTAAAACAACTTGCCAATCCAGATGGTAGTAAGTACGCTGAGATGATTCTTCAGAAACCGTTAGACAGAGAGGAGCATCCTCGTCTCTCTTTAAAGCTAATCGCTGTAGACGGTGGGAATCCGCAGAGATCTGGCACAGTAAATATAGAGATCAATGTCCTGGATGTGAATGACAATGCGCCTGTGTTTAACCAGTCAGTGTACAGGGCTACTGTGATGGAAAACGCACCGAAAGGAACCTATATTACAACCGTTAATGCCAGCGATCCAGACAGTGGATCAAATGGACAAATAACATACAGTTTTTCAAAATTGAAGGGGAGCATAGCGGATATATTTGTCATAGATAAGGATATAGGAATCATATCCGTTTTGGGGCAAATCGATTTTGAAAAAGATAAGAAATATGAAATTAGAGTAGAAGCTAAAGACCAGGGAGGATTCACAGACACCAGCCAAATTGTCATTGAAGTTATTGATGTTAATGACAACGCACCAGTCATAAACGTCATGTCTTTCTCCAGCCCTGTGTCTGAAGATGCTCCTCCAGGAACGACGATAGCCGTTATAAATGTAAAAGACGGAGATTCAGAGAGGAACGGACAGATTTCGTGCACTACAGATAAAGACCTCCCGTTCAAGATAAAATCGTCGATAACAAGCTATTACAATTTGATCTCTGATAAAGGTTTTGATCGAGAAACGACCCCAGAATACAACATAACTATAACAGCTACAGATTCTGGTTCACCTCCTCTCTCTAGCGCCAGGACATTACAACTTAAAATCTCTGACGTAAATGACAATGCTCCATTGTTTCATCAGAGCTCATACT
Source organism: Oncorhynchus keta (assembly GCF_023373465.1). Taxonomy (NCBI): domain Eukaryota; kingdom Metazoa; phylum Chordata; class Actinopteri; order Salmoniformes; family Salmonidae; genus Oncorhynchus; species Oncorhynchus keta. The sequence goes on along the minus strand of NC_068424.1, from coordinate 48,716,274 downwards.
CTGCTTACGTCACAGAGAATAACTCTCCTGGAATGTCCATATTTACTGTCGGCGCGCGGGACTCTGACTGGAATCAGAACGCGAGAATCTCGTACATCCTGGTGGACACGAAGATCAGTGGAACTCCAGTATCCACTTACATATCCATTAACTCTGAAACCGGAGTTTTACATGCTGTGCGCTCCTTTGATTATGAACAAATCAAACAGCTCACACTCGTGGTTAAGGCGCAAGATGGAGGCTCTCCTCCACTCGGTAGCAATGTGAGTGTCAACATATTAATTCAAGACCAGAACGACAACGCGCCTCAGGTTCTGTACCCAGTCCAGACTAGCAGCTCCCTGATGACTGAAATGGTGCCTCGTTCAGCAGATGTTGGCTATCTTGTGACTAAAGTGGTGGCTGTTGATGTGGACTCTGGACAGAATGCTTGGCTCTCGTATAAACTGCAGAAAGCGACAGACAGGGCGCTGTTTGAAGTGGGCTTACAGAATGGAGAAATAAGAACTATACGCCAAGTCAATGATAAAGATGCTGTGAAACAAAGGCTCACTGTTGTAGTGGAGGACAACGGGCAGCCCTCTCGTTCAGCTACAGTCAGTGTTCATGTGGCGGTTGCGGACAGCTTCCCTGAAGTGCTCTCGGAGTTCACTGACTTTACGCACGACAAGGAATACAACGACAACCTGACTTTTTACTTAGTCTTGGCTTTGGCTGTAGTCTCATTTCTGTTCATCACGTGTTTAGTGGTTATTATATCAGTGAAAATATACAGATGGAGACAGTCTCGCATCCTCTATCATTCCAACCTCCCGGTTATTCCGTATTATCCACCGCGTTACGCAGACACTTTGGGGACAGGAACTCTACAGCACGTGTACAATTACGAGGTGTGCAGGACGACTGACTCCAGAAAGAGTGACTGTCAGTTCGACAGACCCTGTAGTCAGAACGTACTGATAATGGACCCCAGTTCTACAGGGACGATGCAGCGGATGAAGAACGAACAGAACATCCTGGATGAACCAGACACCCCACCAGAGGTGAGTTAATTGGAGTTTAAACAAAGTAGCTCATTTTTTGAAGTACATCTCTACAACATCATTTATTTTATATTTGCAGGTATTTTGATCTGGTGCCTGACTCTCTTTTCGTGGGTGTCTCAGAGGTTGGGGTTGCTCTCTCTCTGTTCGCAATATTACAGCGTTAATTCAAGGATAACGTATTTATTTATTTTTCCCATGCAAATGATTAGGCTCGTGTTGTGTATGTCTGCTGAGTTGTATGTCTGCTGAGCTTGTAGAAATGTATTTCGAACTGAGCAGAAGTGCTTGGGATATCTTGGTCGTTCTGGAGCGCTGTAATGCCGTTTCAGCACCACCCTGTGAGGACAGCGACCCTTCTGTCTTTATTGCAGAAGGGGGCTGCTTCTCTCTCTCAGGCATTGTATTATTCCAGGTTCTTACATCAGTCTGTTGGACAAATGTCGCTATAGATTTTAGCATTTACGAATCATATTACTTTCAACATAGGCCCTATCAGTTTTGGTTTTGTTGTGTTCTGTCGGAGTTCGGACGGTTGTGGAATCCTCTTTTTCGCACGATCCATTCTGAAGTTGGTGGGGTGGTGGATTTTTTTAGTAGGCTATAAAATTGTAGGTATTTATTTTTTTGTTCATATAATTGTAGAGATGAAACTTGCATTTATTTCTATTGCAGAAAGTGAAGTGTTAAGACAGTATGATTTATATACATTATTTTGGGGGGGGAAATACTGTACTTGTTTAATCATTTCTGAACGGATTTACATGTTCAAGTGTCATGTGGTGTTCATGTTTTATACTCTGAGGGCCGCTGTTGATCAGTGAAATAATTTCTGTCCAGTGTTGTCAGTCAGTGGCGTCCCCTCCCCTATCATTGCGCTCTACCAGAAGAGACTCAAAAACTCTCTGCGCTTCATACGAGGCGGGGCAAGACACAGACACAGACACACTCGCTCTGATCAATATGAAATATTACGTAAAAAGAGGCTAGGTTAAAGCGAAACATCTACTTATTTCCTCACCGTTTCTCTGGATCCAGTATAAAGAATATTCGTGTTGGATTTATTATTTCTTGGCTATGGCATTTGAAGGATTCCTTCAACCTAAATGCCTAAAATTGCGTTTGTGTGGACTACGATGGCAAGTACTGGTTTTTCTTTTGTATTTTATTCATATTACCAGTGGCCAAATCCGGTATTCCATTCCGGAGGAGATGAAGAAAGGCTCTCTTATCGGTAACGTGGCTCAAGACCTGGGGTTAGATTTGAAACGGCTCCGGATGGGCCGGGCCCGTATCGTGACCGGAGAAAGCATTCAGTACACAGAGCTGAAGACAGACAAAGGGATTCTAGTCGTGAGTGAGAGAATAGACCGAGAGCAGCTTTGTGGCGACGTCACACCGTGCAGCTTCAGCTTCGAAATTATTCTAGAAAATCCCATTGAGCTGCATCGTATTACAGTGGAAATTCTAGATGTAAATGACCATGCTCCTGCATTTCCCATAAAAGACGTACAATTTGAAATTAGCGAGTCAGCTACTGTCGGCGCGAGATTTCTACTAGAGAGTGCAGTGGATCCCGATGTAACACTTAACGCCCTACAAAATTACATGTTAACTCCCAACAATAATTTTGTTCTAAAGCAACATACGAATCCAGACGGTAGTAAATATGCAGAGATGGTCCTCCAGCAACCGTTAGACAGAGAGGAGCATCCTCATCTCTCTTTAAAGCTAGTCGCTGTAGACGGTGGAAATCCGCAGAAATCTGGCACAGTAAATATAGAGATCAATGTCCTAGATGCCAATGATAATGCTCCCGTGTTTAACCAGTCAGTGTACAGGGCAACTGTGATGGAAAAAGCTCCAACGGGCACTTATATCACAACCGTGAATGCCAGCGATGCAGATAGTGGATCGTATGGACATATTTCCTACTATTTTTCAAAGTTGAAAGGGAATATAGTTGATATATTTACCATTGATATGTCGACCGGTTCTATTTCTGTTTCAGGCCAGATAGATTATGAGAAAGATAAGAAATACGAGGTCAGAGTAGAGGCTAAAGATCAGGGTGGTTTAACAGACTCTAGTAAAGTTGTCATTGAAGTTCTTGACATAAATGACAACGCACCAGTTATAAACGTCATGTCTTTCTCCAGCCCTGTGTCTGAAGATGCTCCTCCTGGAACCACGGTAGCCGTTATAAATGTAAAAGACGCTGATTCAGAGAGAAACGGACAGATTACATGCTCTATAGATGATAACCTCCCGTTCAAGATCAAATCTTCTTTAAGTAGTTATTATACGTTGATGTCAGATATTGGTTTTGACAGAGAAACAACACCAGAATACAACATAACCATAACAGCGACTGATTCTGGTTCTCCTCCTCTCTCTAGCGCCAGGACACTACACCTTAGAATCTATGACGTAAATGACAATGCCCCATTGTTCGATAAAGGCACCTATTCTGCCTACGTCACAGAGAATAACTTTCCTGGAATGTCCATATTTACTGTCAGCGCGCGGGACTCTGACTGGAATCAGAACGCGAGAATCTCGTACCTCTTGGAGGACACGCAGATCAGTGGAACTCCAGTCTCCACTTACATATCCATTAACTCTGAAACCGGAGTTTTACATGCTGTGCGCTCCTTTGATTATGAACAAATAAAACAGCTCACGCTAGTGGTTAAGGCGCAAGATGGAGGCTCTCCTCCACTCAGTAGCAACGCAAGTGTCAACTTCTTCATCCAAGACCAGAACGACAACGCTCCTCAGGTTCTGTATCCAGTCCAGACTAGCAGCTCTCTTGTGGCTGAAATGGTGCCTCGTTCAGCAGATGTGGGCTATCTTGTGACTAAAGTGGTGGCTGTTGATATGGACTCTGGACAAAATTCCTGGCTCTCGTACAAACTGCAGAAAGCGACAGACAGGGCGCTGTTTGAAGTGGGCTTACAGAATGGAGAAATAAGAACTATACGCCAAGTCAATGATAAAGATGCTGTGAAACAAAGGCTCACTGTTGTAGTGGAGGACAACGGACAGCCCTCTCGTTCAGCTACAGTCAATGTTAACGTGGCGGTGGCGGACAGCTTCCCTGAAGTGCTGTCGGAGTTCACTGACTTTACGAACGACAAGGAATACAATGACAACCTGACTTTTTACTTAGTCTTGGCTTTGGCTGTAGTCTCATTTCTATTCATCACATGTTTAGTGGTTATTATATCAGTGAAAATATACAGATGGAGACAGTCTCGCATCCTCTATCATTCCAATCTCCCGGTTATTCCGTATTATCCACCGCGTTACGCAGACACTTTGGGGACAGGAACTCTACAGCACGTGTACAATTACGAGGTGTGCAGGACGACTGACTCCAGAAAGAGTGACTGTCAGTTCGCCAGACCCTGTAGTCAGAACGTACTGATAATGGACCCCAGTTCTACAGGGACGATGCCGCGGATGCAGAGTGAACAGAACATCCTGGATGAACCAGACTCCCCACTAGAGGTGAGTCTTTTGGATTTTAAATAACGTAGCACATTTTGTTGGAGTACATCTTAACAATGTGCCCATTTTCAATTTCCAACTATTCTCCTCTGCCGCTTGAATCTTTTTTATCTGTATCTCAGAGGTTGCGGTTGCTCTCTCTCTCTTCGCAATATTATAGTGGTAAATCAAGGATTGTGCATTTTTTTGTCACCTATGAAAAGCTTTAGGTTCGTGTTGTATGTGTGCTGAGTTGTATGTTTGCTGACCTTCTATAAATGTATTTCGAACTGAACAAATGTGCCTGTGATATAGGCCTATTCGTTACTCTGTTGCGCATTCATCTCGTTTCAGCACCGCCCTTTGTGGACAGCTACTTTATACAGCGGCTGCCTCGCTCTCACGCGCTGTGCGCTGCCCTCCCTTGTTCTTTTACCTCTTGTCTATTGAACAACTGTCTCTATAGATTTGAGCCTTTACGATGCATGTTACTTTCAACCTACATCGATGTTGGGTTGTTGTGTTCAATCGTGGTTTGTACGGTTGTGGAATACACTTTTACGCATGATCCAATTAGATGTCGATGGGATAGTGACATTTTTAGTAGGCTATAAAACAGTAATTTGCTTACTTTGTTGGTCATTGTAATGTAGAGATGAAAACTGCATTTATTTCGATTCCAGAAACAGAAGTGTTAAGACAATATGATTTGGGTTATTTTGGAAATCAAATAATACTGTCCAGTGTTTAACATCATTTATGAACGGTTTTGCATGTTCAAATTTCATCTGGTGTTCATGTTTTATACTCTGAGGGCCGCTGTTGATCAGTGAAATAAATTCTGTCCAGTGTTGTCAGTCAGTGGAGTCCCCTCCCCTATCACTGCGCTCGACCAGAGGAGACGGAAAAACTCTCTGCGCTTCATACCAGGCGGGGCACGAGACTGACACACTCGCTCTGATCAGTATATAAGAAAGATATAGTGAAAATTGGCCGGGTTAAAGCGAAACATCTACTTATTTCATCACCTTTACTCTGGATCCAGTATAAGCAATATTCGTGTTGGATTTATTATTTGTTAGCGATGGCATTTGAAGGATTGCTTCAACCTAAATGCCTAAAATGGTGTTTGTGTGGAATGCGGTGGCAAGTATTGATTTTTGTTCTGTATTTTAGTCATGTTGTCAGTGGCCAAATCCGTTATTCAATTCCGGAGGAGATGAAGAAAGGCTCTCTTATCGGTAACGTGGCTCAAGACCTGGGGTTAGATTTGAAACGGCTCCGAGCTGGCCGGGCCCGTATCGTGACGGGAGAAAGCATTCATTACACAGAGCTGAAGACAGACAAAGGGATTCTAGTCGTGAGTGAGAGAATAGACCGAGAGCAGCTTTGTGGCGACGTCACACCGTGTAGCTTCAGCTTCGAAATGATTCTAGAAAATCCTATTGAGCTGCATCGTATTACTGTGGAGATTCTAGATGTAAATGATCATGCTCCTGCTTTCCCAAATAAATATATACATTTTGAAATCAGCGAATCGGCTACGGTTGGGTCGCGATTTCTGCTGGAAAGTGCAGAGGACCCAGATGTAGGGCTCAACGCCCTACAGAATTATGTTTTAACTCACAATGATAATTTCATTCTAAAACAGCATACGAATCCAGGCGGTAGTAAATATGCTGAGATGTTCCTCCAGAAACCATTAGACAGAGAGGAGCATCCTCATCTCTCTTTAAAGCTAATCGCTGTAGACGGTGGAAATCCGCAGAGATCTGGCACAGTAAATATCGAGATCACTGTCCTGGATGTGAATGACAATGCGCCTGTGTTTAACCAGTCAGTGTACAGGGCTGCTGTGATGGAAAACGCACTGAAAGGCACCTATATCACAAACGTGAATGCAAGTGATGCAGACAGTGGCACAAATGGACAAATCACATATAGCTTTTCGAAGTTGAAGGGGAGCATTGCTGATATTTTCATAATAGACGAGAAAACAGGAATCATATCTGTTTCGGGACAGGTAGATTACGAGAAAGATAAGAAATACGAGGTTAGAGTAGAGGCTAAAGATCAGGGTGGTTTAACAGACTCTAGTGAAGTTGTCATTGAAGTTCTTGACATTAATGACAACGCACCAGTTATAAACGTCATGTCTTTCTCCAGCCCTGTGTCTGAAGATGCTCCTCCTGGAACCACGGTAGCCGTTATAAACGTCAAAGACGCTGATTCAGAGAGAAATGGGCAGATTACATGCTCTATAGATGATAACCTCCCATTCAAGATAAAATCATCCTTAACTAGTTATTACAATTTGATCTCTGATAAAGGGTTTGACAGAGAAACAACACCGGAATACAACATAACTATAACAGCGACAGATTCTGGTTCGCCTCCTCTCTCTAGCGCCAGGACTTTACACCTGAGAATCTCTGACGTAAATGACAATGCCCCATTGTTCGATAAAGGCACCTACTCTGCCTACGTCACAGAGAATAACTCTCCTGGAATGTCCATATTTACCGTCAGCGCGCGGGACTCTGACTGGAACCAGAACGCGAGAATATCGTACCTGTTGGAGGACACGCAGATCAGTGGAAGTCCAGTCTCTACTTATATATCCATTAACTCTGAAACCGGAGTTTTACATGCTGTGCGCTCCTTTGATTATGAACAAATAAAACAACTTAAACTCGTGGTTAAGGCACAAGATGGAGGCTCTCCTCCACTCGGTAGCAATGTGAGTGTCAACATCTTCATCCAAGATCAGAATGACAACGCGCCTCAGGTTCTGTACCCAGTCCAGACTAGCAGCTCCCTGGTGGCTGAAATGGTTCCTCGTTCAGCAGATGTGGGCTATCTTGTGACTAAAGTGGTGGCTGTTGATGTGGACTCTGGACAGAATGCCTGGCTCTCGTACAAACTGCAGAAAGCGACAGACAGGGCGCTGTTTGAAGTGGGCTTACAGAATGGAGAAATAATAACTATACGCCAAGTTAATGATAAAGACGCGGTGAAACAAAGGCTCACTGTTGTAGTGGAGGACAACGGGCAGCCCTCTCGTTCAGCTACAGTCAATGTTAACGTGGCGGTGGCGGACAGCTTCCCTGAAGTGCTCTCGGAGTTCACTGACTTTACGCACGACAAGGAGTACAATGACAACCTGACTTTTTACTTAGTCTTGGCCTTGGCTGTAGTCTCATTTCTATTCATCACATGTTTAGTGGTTATTATATCAGTGAAAATATACAGATGGAGACAGTCTCGCATCCTCTATCATTCCAACCTCCCGGTTATTCCGTATTATCCACCGCGTTATGCAGACACTTTGGGGACAGGAACTCTACAGCACGTGTACAATTACGAGGTTTGCAGGACGACTGACTCCAGAAAGAGTGACTGTCAGTTCGCCAGACCCTGTAGTCAGAACGTACTGATAATGGACCCCAGTTCTACAGGGACGATGCAGCGGATGCAGAACGAACAGAACATCCTGGATGAACCAGACTCCCCACTAGAGGTGAGTTAATTTGACATTTTATAATTTAGCACATTGTTTTGGAATAGATTTCTGGAATGTGTCTTTTTTCAACTATTGTGCTCTGGTGCTTGGCTAATTTACTTGGTTGGCTCCCTTTCTGCTCATCTCTGTAGGGTTACACTTATATCAGCTACTACGCGTTTTACTGTTAGATTTTACTTGTGAATATATGCCTGCTGAGTTGGTAGGAACTGACTTCGAACTGAACAAGAATACCAAGTGCTACAATAATAAGGATGTAGCGTTGAAATGCCAATTCAGAACCACACTGTATGGACAGCGACACTTATTTCACACGGTGTATGCTATACCTTTTCCAACTGCTGTCTAAATTGATCAAGAGTCACTAAACATTTTCATCCGTGTTTACCGTTTGTCCTATACCAACCAAACATCTCTCAATACAGATATTTTACTGTGTTTTTCAGTAGTGGTTTGTACGTCTGTTCCATGGAAAAGTTTTATGCACGATCAAATCTAGGGCTTAGAAGATATAGTCTCGTGTTCCAGTATCAAATGATTAGGCTATATTTTAGCAATTGGACATGGCATGTTTTTAGATAGTTCATGCACGTACCACATCGCTTTTAATTGTGACATTTTGGAAAGAAAATAGTGATGGACAATGTTGAATCATTTCTACACAGCTGTACATTTTTTTGTACATGTTTTGGACTCTGAGGGCCGCTGTTGATCAGTGAAATAATTTCTGTCCAGTGTTGTCAGTCAGTGGAGTCCCCTCCCCTATCACTGCACTCCACCAGAGAAAAGGGAGAGACTCTGCACTTCATACGAGGCGGGGCTCGACAGAATGATTTTCGCTCTGATCCATTGTTAACATAGATCAGAAAAGGACAGTGAAAATAGGCTCGATTGAATCGAAGCGTCAACTAATATTTGCTCACTGTTTCTGAGGATACCCTTTGCGGAATATTCTTGTGGATTGTATTATTTGTTGGCTATGGAATTTGAAGGGTTCATTCAACCCAAATGCGTAAGATGGCGTTTTAGTGGACTACGGTGGCAGGTACTCATTTTTCTCCTCTATCTCAGTCATACTGTCAGTGGACAAATCCGGTATTCCATTCCGGAGGAGATGAAGAAAGGCTCTCTTATCGGTAACGTAGCTCAAGACCTGGGGTTAGATTTGAAACGGCTCCGAGCGGGCCGGGCCCGTATCGTGACCGGAGAAAGCATTCAGTACACAGAGCTGAAGACAGACAAAGGGATTCTAGTCGTGAGTGAGAGAATAGACCGAGAGCAGCTTTGTGGCGACGTCACACCGTGTAGCTTCAGCTTCGAAATGATTCTAGAAAATCCTATTGAGCTGCATCGTATTACTGTGGAGATTCTAGATGTAAATGATCATGCTCCTGCTTTCCCAAATAAATATATACATTTTGAAATCAGCGAATCGGCTACGGTTGGGTCGCGATTTCTGTTGGAAAGTGCAGAGGACCCAGATGTAGGGCTCAACGCCCTACAGAATTATGTTTTAACTCACAATGATAATTTCATTCTAAAACAGCATGCGAATCCAGACGGTAGTAAATATGCAGAGATGTTCCTCCAGAAACCATTAGACAGAGAGGAGCTTCCTCGTCTCTCTCTAAAGCTAATCGCTGTAGACGGTGGAAATCCGCAGAGATCTGGCACAGTAAATATCGAGATCACTGTCCTAGATGCCAATGACAATTCGCCTGTGTTTAACCAATCAGTGTACAGGGCTGCTGTGATGGAAAACGCACTGAAAGGCACCTATATTACAACCGTGAATGCAAGTGATGCAGACAGTGGCACAAATGGACAAATCACATATAGCTTTTCGAAGTTGAAGGGGAGCATTGCTGATATTTTCATAATAGACGAGAAAACAGGAATCATATCTGTTTCGGGACAGGTAGATTATGAGAAAGATAAGAAATACGAGGTCAGAGTAGAGGCTAAAGATCAGGGTGGTTTAACAGACTCTAGTAAAGTTGTAATTGAAGTTCTTGACATAAATGACAACGCACCAGTTATAAACGTCATGTCTTTCTCCAGCCCTGTGTCTGAAGATGCTCCTCCTGGAACCACGGTAGCCGTTATAAATATAAAAGACGCTGATTCAGAGAGAAATGGACAGATTACATGCTCTATAGATGATAACCTCCCATTCAAGATAAAATCATCCTTAACTAGTTATTACAATTTGATCTCTGATAAAGGGTTTGACAGAGAAACAACACCAGAATACAACATAACTATAACAGCGACAGATTCTGGTTCGCCTCCTCTCTCTAGCGCCAGGACTTTACTCCTGAGAATCTCTGACGTGAATGACAATGCCCCATTGTTCGATAAAGGCCCCTACTCTGCTTACGTCACAGAGAATAACTCTCCTGGAATGTCCATATTTACTGTCAGCGCGCGGGACTCTGACTGGAACCAGAACGCGAGAATATCGTACCTGTTGGAGGACACGCAGATCAGTGGAACTCCAGTCTCTACTTATATATCCATTAACTCTGAAACCGGAGTTTTACATGCTGTGCGCTCCTTTGATTATGAACAAATAAAACAACTTAAACTCGTGGTTAAGGCACAAGATGGAGGCTCTCCTCCACTCGGTAGCAATGTGAGTGTCAACATCTTCATCCAAGATCAGAATGACAACGCGCCTCAGGTTCTGTACCCAGTCCAGACGAGCAGCTCCCTGGTGGCTGAAATGGTTCCTCGTTCAGCAGATGTGGGCTATCTTGTGACTAAAGTGGTGGCTGTTGATGTGGACTCTGGACAGAATGCCTGGCTCTCGTACAAACTGCAGAAAGCGACAGACAGGGCGCTGTTTGAAGTGGGCTTACAGAATGGAGAAATAAGAACTATACGCCAAGTCAATGATAAAGACGCGGTGAAACAAAGGCTCACTGTTGTAGTGGAGGACAACGGGCAGCCCTCTCGTTCAGCTACAGTCAACGTTAACGTGGCGGTGGCGGACAGCTTCCCTGAAGTGCTCTCGGAGTTCACTGACTTTACGCACGACAAGGAGTACAATGACAACCTGACTTTTTACTTAGTCTTGGCCTTGGCTGTAGTCTCATTTCTATTCATCACATGTTTAGTGGTTATTATATCAGTGAAAATATACAGATGGAGACAGTCTCGCATCCTCTATCATTCCAACCTCCCGGTTATTCCGTATTATCCACCGCGTTACGCAGACACTTTGGGGACAGGAACTCTACAGCACGTGTACAATTACGAGGTGTGCAGGACGACTGACTCCAGAAAGAGTGACTGTCAGTTCGCCAGACCCTGTAGTCAGAACGTACTGATAATGGACCCCAGTTCAACAGGGACGATGCAGCGGATGCAGAACGAACAGAACATCCTGGATGAACCAGACTCCCCACTAGAGGTGAGTTAATTGGACATTTTATAATTTAGCACATTGTTTTGGAATAGATTTCTGGAATGTGTCTTTTTTCAACTATTGTGTTCTGGTGCTTGGCTAATTTACTCGGTTGGCTCCCTTTCTGCTCATCTCTGTAGGGTTACACTTATATCAGCTACTACGTGTTTTACTGTTTAGATTTGGCTTGTGTATGTATGCCTGCTGAGTTTGTTGGAACTGACTTCAATCTGAACAAGAATACCAAGTGCTACAATAGTAAGGATGTAGCGTTGAAATGCCATTTCAGAACCACACTGTATGGACAGCGACACTTCTTAAATTAAATCAAATCAAATTGTATTTGTCATATACACATGGTTAGCAGATGTTAATGCGAGTGTAGCGAAATGCTTGTGCTTCTAGTTCCGACAATGCACTAATAACCAACGAGTAATCTAACCGAACAATTCCACAACTACTACCTTATATGTATAGGTGTAAAGAGATAAAAAAATATCATATATGCTATACTGTATGCTATACCTTTTCCAATTTGTGTCTAAATTGATCAAGAGTCACTAAACATTTTCATCCGTGTTTTCGGTTAGTCCTATACCAACCAAACATCTCTCAATACAGATATTTTAATGTATTTTTCAGTAGTGGTTTATACGTCTGTTCCATGGAAATGTTTTATGCACGATCAAATCTAGGGCTTAGAAGATATAGTCTCATGTTCCAGTATCAAATGATTAGGCTATGTTCCCTGTTGGTGTTATTTTAGCAATTGACATGGCATTGTGGTCCTTCTGTAGCTCAGTTGGTAGAGCATGGCACTTGTAATGCCAGGGTAGTGGGTTCGATCCCCGGGACCACCCATACGTAGAATGTATGCACACATGACTGTAAGTCGCTTTGGATAAAAGCGTCTGATAAATGGCATATATTATTATTATTATTATTATTATGTACTTTGATTGGTCATGCACCTACCACAGTCCTCCTAATTGTGACATTTTGGAAAGAAAATGGTGCTGGACAATGTTGAATCATTACTACACCGTTGCACATTTAAAAAAAAAATGTTTTGGACTCTGAGGGCCGCTGTTGATCAGTGAAATAATTTCTGTACAGTGTTGTCAATCACTGGAGCCCCCTCCCCTATCACTGCGTTCCACCAGAGGAAAGGGAGAGACTCTGCGCTTCATACGAGGCGGGGCTCGACAGAAAGATTTTCGCTCTGATCCATTATTTACATAGATCGGAAAAGGACAGTGAAAATAGGCTCGATTGAATCGAAGCGTCAACTAATATTTGCTCACTGTTTCTGAGGATACCCTTTGCGGAATATTCTTGTGGATTGTATTATTTGTTGGCTATGGAATTTGAAGGATTCATTCAACCCAAATGCGTAAGATGGCGTTTTAGTGGACTACGGTGGCAGGTACTCATTTTTCTCCTCTATCTCAGTCATACTGTCAGTGGACAAATCCGGTATTCCATTCCGGAGGAGATGAAGAAAGGCTCTCTTATCGGTAACGTGGCTCAAGACCTGGGGTTAGATTTGAAACGGCTCCGAGCGGGCCGGGCCCGTATCGTGACGGGAGAAAGCATTCAGTACACAGAGCTGAAGACAGACAAAGGGATTCTAGTCGTGAGTGAGAGAATAGACCGAGAGCAGCTTTGTGGCGACGTCACACCGTGTAGCTTCAGCTTTGAAATTATTCTAGAGAATCCTATTGAATTACATCGTGTTACAGTTGAAATTGTGGATGTAAATGACCATTCACCTATTTTTAAGAATAATCATATCAAATTTGAAATCAGCGAATCTGCTACTCTTGGCTCTCGTTTTGTGCTGGAGAGTGCAAAGGATCCCGATGTGGGAGTTAATGGTCTACGGGAGTATGTTTTAACTCAAAATGACAATTTCGTTCTGAAACAACATTCGAATCCTGATGGAAGTAAATTTGCAGAAATGATTTTACAAAAGCCTTTGGATAGAGAAGAGAATCCTCATCTCTCTTTAAAGCTAATCGCTGTAGACGGTGGGAATCCGCAGAGATCTGGCACAGTAAATATAGAGATCACTGTCCTAGATGCCAATGACAATGCGCCTGTGTTTAACCAGTCAGTGTACAGGGCTACTGTGATGGAAAACGCACCGAAAGGCACCTATATTACAACCGTTAATGCCAGCGATGCAGACAGTGGTTCCTATGGTATAGTGATGTATTATTTTTCGAATTTGAAAGAAAACTTGGCAGATATATTTGACATTGATGAGACAACTGGCAAGATATCTGTTGTTGGACAAATCGATTTTGAAAAAGATAAGAAATATGACATTAGAGTTGAGGCCAAAGACCAAGGTGGTTTGACAGACCTCGGCAAAGTTGTCATAGAAATAGTTGACATAAATGACAATGCCCCAGCTATAAACATCATGTCTTTCACTAGCCCTGTGTCTGAAGATGCTGCTGCTGGAACCACGATTGCCGTTGTCAACGTTAAAGATGCCGATTCAGAGAGAAACGGACAGATTACGTGCTCTGTAGATACGAACTCGTTCAAGATAAAATCGTCGTTAAGCAGTTATTATACGTTGATCTCAGATGTAGCTTTTGACAGAGAAACAACACCAGAATACAACATAACTATTACAGCGACAGATTCTGGCTCGCCTCCTCTCTCAAGCGCCAGGACACTACACCTTAGAATCTCTGACGTGAATGACAATGCTCCATTGTTTCATCAGAGCTCATACTCTGCTTATGTCACAGAGAATAACTCTCCTGGAATGTCCATATTTACTGTCAGCGCGCGGGACTCTGACTGGAATCAGAACGCGAGAATCTCGTACCTCCTGGAGGACACGCAGATCAGTGGAACTCCAGTATCCACTTACATAACCATTAACTCTGAAACCGGAGATTTACATGCTGTGCGCTCCTTTGATTACGAACAAATCAAGCAACTTAAACTCGTGGTAAAGGCACAAGACGGAGGCTCTCCTCCTCTCAGTAGCAATGTGACGGTGAAAATAATGATCCAAGACCAGAATGACAACGCGCCCCAGGTTCTGTACCCAGTCCAGACCAGCAGCTCTCTGGTCGCTGAAATGGTGCCTCGTTCAGCAGATGTGGGCTATCTTGTAACTAAAGTGGTTGCTGTTGATGTGGACTCTGGACAGAATGCTTGGCTCTCATATAAACTGCAGAAAGCGACAGACAGGGCGCTGTTTGAAGTGGGTTTACAGAATGGCGAAATAAGAACTGTACGCCAAGTCAATGATAAAGATGCTGTGAAGCAAAGGCTCACTGTGGTGGTGGAGGACAATGGGCAGCCCTCTCGTTCAGCTACAGTCAATGTTAACGTGGCGGTGGCGGACAGCTTCCCTGAAGTGCTCTCGGAGTTCACTGACTTTACGCACGACAAGGAGTACAACGAAAACCTGACTTTTTACTTAGTCTTGGCTTTGGCTGTAGTCTCATTTATGTTCATCACATGTTTAGCGGTTATTATATCAGTGAAAATATACAGATGGAGACAGTCTCGCATTCTCTATCATTCCAATCTCCCGGTTATTCCGTATTATCCACCACGTTACGCAGACACTTTGGGGACAGGAACTCTACAGCACGTGTACAATTACGAGGTGTGCAGGACGACTGACTCAAGAAAAAGTGACTGTCAGTTCGCCAGACCCTGTAGTCAGAACGTACTGATAATGGACCCCAGTTCTACAGGGACGATGCAGCGGATGCAGAACGAACAGAACATCCTGGATGAACCAGACTCCCCACTAGAGGTGAGTTAATTGGAGTTTAAATTATATTGCACATTGGCTTGGAATATATATTTATCTACATTGCCCTTTGTGAAAATGTCAACTATTTTGTTCTGGTGAATTTAGGTTAATTAATTATGTCTAGTCAACAGTGTACAGTTTAGGGCTGTAGTATCATTTCTGATTAGCTGCGGATTTTGTACTATGCCTGGTGATTTTCTTTTTTCTTTTTTAAAAATGTACAATTCTAAGCTCTATAGTGTAATTTTAACACTCCTGGGCTTTATGAGCATTTCAGCACCTATGTGTGCTGACAGCGCTACTTCTGTCATGAGCAGCAGAGGTCTGCTCCGCTCTCAGGCAGCGTATACGAACTCTCGTTCAAACTACTGTCTTTAGCTCAATAGTCATTATAGAGCCAGTGTAGCCGTTTTTATAGCGAGTTCTATACCAAGCAAAATACTCTCAACCAGTGCGACATACTGTATGCATGTTGCCGTACTGTTCAATAATGGTTTTGTGCGCCGTATCCATGGAACATCTTTACCCGCGATCTAAACTAAGGTTTAGATGATATGGTGGCATGTTTTACAATCAAGGGATTACCGTTCACCCTGATGGTCATCGTTATTTTAGTAATTGTACGGGGCGTTTTTTGTATTATTTTAGTACAGTGCTGTACACTTATGAATAATTTCTACCCAGTTGTATATGTCCACGTATCTGGTGTTCATGTTTTTGACTCTGAGTGCCGCTGTTGATCAGTGAAATAATTTCTGTCCAATGTTGTCAGTCAGTAGAGTCCCGTCCCCCCCTCTCCTATCACTGCGCTCCAGAGTAGAAAGAGAGACTGCGCTCCATACGAGGCGGGGCACTACAGAGAATCACTCGCTCAAACAGATATGTTAAGAAATAGCCTGCATTAAAATAGCACTTTCACTATAAGTAATCTCTATTCTCACCGTTTGAGGATACAGTAGGCTATAAGAAATATTCGTGTTGGATTTATATTTGTTGGCCATGGCATCTGAAGGATTCCTTCAACCGAGATGCGTAAAATGGAGTTTGTGCTGCGGACTGCGATGGCAAGTACTTTTTTTTCTCCTGTATTTCAGTCATATTGTCAGTGGTCAAATCCGTTATTCTATTTCAGAGGAGATGAAGACAGGCTCTCTTATCGGTAACGTGGCTCAAGACCTGGGGTTAGATTTGAAACGGCTCCGAGCGGGCCGGGCCCGTATCGTGACCGGAGAAAGCGTTCAGTACACAGAGCTGAAGACGGACAAAGGGATTCTAGTCGTGAGTGAGAGAATAGACCGAGAGCAGCTTTGTGGCGACGTCACACCGTGTAGCTTCAGCTTTGAAATTATTCTAGAGAATCCGATGGAGCTCCACCGTGTAACTGTTGAAATCCTTGATATTAATGATAATGCACCTATTTTTCGAAAGAATGAAATCAAATTTGAGATAAGTGAGTCGGGTATACTCGGGTCGCGTTTTATGTTGGCCAGTGCCGAGGACGCAGATGTAGGTAACAATGGTATGCAGAAATATATTTTAATGCCGAATGATCATTTCGTTCTGAAACAACATTCAAATCCAGATGGAAGAAAATATGCTGAAATAATTCTTCAGAAACCGTTAGACAGAGAAGAGCATCCTCGTCTCTCTCTTAAGCTAATCGCTGTTGACGGTGGAAATCCGCAGAGATCTGGCACAGTAAATATAGAGATCACCGTCCTAGATGCCAATGACAATGCGCCTGTGTTTAACCAGTCAGTGTACAGGGCTACTGTGATGGAAAACGCTCCAAAAGACACCTATATTACAACGGTGAATGCCAGCGACGCAGACAGTGGATCGAACGGTCTCATTACATATTATTTTTCCAACTTGAAAGAGGACCAATCAGATATATTTCACATGGATGAGACAACTGGCACAATGACACTTGTAGGGAAAATAGATTATGAAAAAGACAAGAAATATGAAATGATGATTGAGGCTATGGACCAGGGAGGTTTAACCGACTCCAGTAAAGTTTTAATCGAGATTGTTGACGTCAACGATAATTCTCCCGTTATAAACGTCATGTCTTTCTCCAGCCCTGTTTCTGAAGATTCCCCGCTGGGAACAACCATAGCGATAATCAACGTGAAAGACGCTGACTCAGAGAGTAATGGTCACGTTATGTGTTCAATAGACAACAACCTCCCATTTAAGATCAAATCCTCATTGACTAATTATTATACTGTAATCACAGATTCAGCTTTCGACCGAGAGACTATGCCAGAATATAATATAACCATAAAGGCGACAGACTCGGGTTCGCCTCCTCTCTCCAGCGCCAGGACAATACACCTTAAAATCTCTGACGTGAACGATAATTCCCCATTGTTCGACAAAGGAACCTACTCTGCCTATGTCACAGAGAATAACTCTCCTGGAATGTCCATATTTACTATCAGCGCGCTGGACTCTGACTGGAATCAAAACGCGAGAATCTCGTACCTCTTGGAGGACACGAAGATCAGTGGAACTCCAGTCTCTACTTATATATCCATTAACTCTGAAACCGGGGTTTTACATGCGGTGCGTTCCTTTGATTATGAACAAATAAAACAGCTTAAACTCGTGGTTAAGGCGCAGGACGGAGGCTCTCCTCCACTCAGTAGCAATGTGAGTGTAAACATTATTATCCAAGACCAGAATGACAACGCACCTCAGGTTCTGTACCCAGTCCAGGCCAGCAGCTCCCTGGTGGCTGAAATGGTACCTCGTTCAGCAGATGTTGGCTATCTTGTGACTAAAGTGGTGGCTGTTGATGTGGACTCTGGACAGAATGCTTGGCTCTCGTACAAACTGCAGAAAGCGACAGACAGGGCGCTGTTTGAAGTGGGATTACAGAATGGAGAAATAAGAACTATACGCCAAGTCAACGATAAAGATGCCGTGAAGCAAAGGCTCACTGTTGTAGTGGAGGACAACGGGCAGCCCTCTCGTTCAACTACTGTCAATGTTAACGTGGCGGTGGCGGACAGCTTCCCTGAAGTGCTCTCGGAGTTCACTGACTTTACGCACGACAAGGAGTACAATGACAACCTGACTTTGTACTTAGTCTTAGCTTTGGCTGCAGTCTCATTTCTGTTCATCACATGTTTAGTGGTTATTATATCAGTGAAAATATACAGATGGAGACAGTCTCGCATTCTCTATCATTCCAATCTCCCGGTTATTCCGTATTATCCACCGCGTTACGCAGACACTTTGGGGACAGGAACTCTACAGCACGTGTACAATTACGAGGTGTGCAGGACGACTGACTCCAGAAAGAGTGACTGTCAGTTCGCCAGACCCTGTAGTCAGAACGTACTGATAATGGACCCCAGTTCTACAGGGACGATGCAGCGGATGCAGACTGAAAATAACATATTGGATGAACCTGACTCCCCGCTAGAGGTGAGTTAATTGCAGTTAAAATTACGTAGCTCATTTTGTTGGAGTTAATCTCTGCCATCTGTCCTCTGTATCTATTCGTTTTCAATTGTGCTCTGGTGCGGATTTATTCGGTTTGCTCCCTCTGTGACTAACTAACTTGTTGGGCTAATTCAGCTACTGCGCATTCTTTATGGGCTTTCTTTTGGCTTTTTTGATCATGAATGCTGAACGCCACTATAGTAAGTAAGGCTGTATCGCTGTAAGACTATGGTAGCACCCCTCCGTGTGTACCGCGCCACTTTTAGTGCGCAACAGTATGCTCTCCTCTCTCTCACTATCTATGCTGAGCCTGGTTACAACTTCCCTATATGGATCAAGAGTAACTGTACATTTGACCCATGTTTACAGTTAGTCATGTAACAAACAAAATCACTTTTAATACAAGTATTTTGCTGTATTTATCAGTGATGCTTTGGAGCGCTGTTTCGTTGGCATGTTTACGCACGATGGCGTGTTTTACTATTAAATGGCGAGGCTACAATTTCCCTTCTGGTCATAGTATTTTAGTCATTGAACTGTGCATTTATTTCGATTGCACTGACCACAGTGTTTTCATTTGTGACATTTTAATAAGAAAATAGTTCTGTAAAGTGTTGACTCATTTCTGTGCAGTTCTGTATTTTTACATAACATCTGGTGTTCATGTTTTGGACTCTGAGGGCCGCTATTGGTCAGTGAAATGATTTCTGTCCGGTGTTGTCAGTCAGTGGAGTCCCCTCCCCTAACACTGCGCTCTACCAGAGGAGCTGGAGAGACTGCGCTTCACACTAGGCGGGGCGACAGAGAGACAATCGTTCTGGTTCTTACATGTAGTTTACAAGTACGAGAACGGTTAAAGTAGACTGGATTAAGATAATACGTCGACTACTACTGTTCTCTTTGCTCCCCATTTACGGATACAGTATAAGGAATTTTCGTGGTGGATTTGTTTTGTTGGCTATGGAATTTGACAGTTTCCTTCAACCTATATGCATAAGATGGCGTATGCGTTGTGGACTGCGATGGCAAGTACTGGTTTCTCTTCTGTATCTCAGTCATACTGTGAGTTCCCAAATCCGGTATTCCATTCCGGAGGAGATGAAGAAAGGCTCTCTTATCGGTAACGTGGCTCAAGATCTGGGGTTAGATTTGAAAAGGCTAAGTGCGGGCCGGGCCCGTATCGTGACCGGAGAAAACATTCAGTACACAGAGCTGAAGACAGACAAAGGGATTCTAGTCGTGAGTGAGAGAATAGACCGAGAGCAGCTTTGTGGCGACGTCACGCCTTGTAGCTTCAGCTTCGAAATGATTCTAGAGAATCCGATGGAACTACACCTAGTCACTGTAGAAATATTAGACGTTAATGATAATGCACCCGTGTTTCAACAGAATGATATACAATTGAAAATCAGCGAATCTGCTTCTGCGGGGGCGCGCTTTGTCTTAGCAACTGCAGATGACCCTGATGTAGGCCTTAACGCCTTACAAAATTACATTCTAACACCGAATGATCATTTTGTCCTAAAACAACATACAAATCCTGACGCTAGTAAATATGCCGAGATGGTTCTCCAGAAACCGTTAGACAGAGAGGAACATCCTCTTCTCTCTCTAAAGCTAATCGCTGTAGACGGTGGGAATCCGCAGAGATCTGGCACAGTAAATATCGAAATCACCGTCCTAGATGCCAATGACAATGCGCCTGTGTTCAACCAGTCAGTGTACAGGGCCGCTGTAGTGGAAAACGCACTGAAGAGCACCTATATTACCACCGTGAACGCAAGTGATGCAGACAGTGGCTCCAATGGCTATATATCGTACATGTTTTCTAATTTAAAAGGCACAGTTTCCGAAACATTCACTATTGATGCAAAAACTGGTGTCATTTCCGTGTTAGGGGAAATAGATTATGAAAAATATAAGAAATACGAAATTCGAATAGATGCCACAGACCAAGGTGGCTTGACTGATTCGAGCAAAGTCATTGTTGAGGTAATTGATGTAAACGACAATGAGCCTGTAATAAGTGTCATGTCATTCACTAGTCCAATCTCTGAAGATTCACCTCACGGTACAACCATCGGAATTATCAATGTTAAAGACCTCGACTCGGGTGAAAACGGACAGGTGAGCTGTAGCATAGGCCAACACATTCCTTTCAATATAAAATCCAATCTAAGAAATTACTACACCTTGCTAACAGGCGCTGTTTTAGATCGTGAGAGTGTGTCAGAATATAACATCACTGTAGTCGCCACTGACGCAGGGTCGCCTCCTCTCTCAAGTAAGAGAACCTTTCACCTGAAGGTGTCCGACGTCAACGACAATGCCCCAGTGTTTCCACGTGGCGTGTACAACTCTTATATCGCAGAGAATAACTCTCCAGGTGTTTCTATTTTTACTGTTAGAGCTAAAGACACTGATTCCAATCAAAATGCCCGTATTTCCTATATTCTAGAGGATACTGATGTCAGCGGGACTCCTGTGTCTGTTTATGTTTCCGTAAACGCAGAGAGCGGGGTCATAAACGCAGTGCGCTCCTTTGATTATGAACAAATTAAGCAACTAAGACTCGTGGTTAAGGCGCAAGATGGCGGCTCTCCTCCATTCAGTAGCAATGTGAGTGTCAACATCTTAATCCAAGATCAGAACGACAACGCGCCTCAGGTTCTGTACCCAGTCCAGACAAGCAGCTCTCTGGTGGCTGAAATGGTGCCTCGTTCGGCAGAAGTGGGTTATCTTGTCACTAAAGTGGTGGCTGTTGATGTGGACTCTGGACAGAATGCCTGGCTCTCGTATAAACTGCAGAAAGCGACAGACAGGGCGCTGTTTGAAGTGGGCTTACAGAATGGGGAAATAAGAACTATACGCCAAGTCAATGATAAAGATACTGTGAAACAAAGGCTCACTGTTGTAGTGGAGGACAACGGGCAGCCCGCTCGTTCAGCTACAGTCAATGTTAACGTGGCGGTGGCGGACAGCTTCCCTGAAGTGCTCTCGGAGTTCACTGACTTTACGCACGACAAGGAGTACAATGACAACCTGACACTTTACTTAGTCTTGGCTTTGGCTGTAGTCTCATTTCTGTTCATCACATGTTTAGTGGTTATTATATCAGTGAAAATATACAGATGGAGACAGTCTCGCATTCTCTATCATTCCAATCTCCCGGTTATTCCGTATTATCCACCGCGTTACGCAGATTCTTTGGGGACAGGAACTCTACAGCACGTGTACAATTACGAGGTGTGCAGGACGACTGACTCCAGAAAGAGTGACTGTCAGTTCGCCAGACCCTGTAGTCAGAACGTACTGATAATGGACCCCAGTTCTACAGGGACGATGCAGCGGATGCAGAGTGAAAATATCATTTTGGATGAACCAGACTCGCCGCTGGAGGTGAGTCTGTGGAGTTTAATTAAATGGTATTGCTCATTCGGTTGGAAAACATCTTTACAACATGTCCTTTGTAACAATTTTAGCTGCGTCATGTAGGATCTTCATTTGATATGATCACACTGTTGGAAGACAACTTTCGTGTAGTGTAATTGAGGTTTAAGTCGTCTTTCTGAAGTTTCTTTTTTTAAAGTGTATCAACCCAAAAACATGTTTTATGGATCATAACCCACATAATACTTCAAATGTCCTGTTTCTGCAGGATTTCTTTCCTGCTGTAGCAAATTGGCTCAAATGAAGATCCTACATCTATGTTGCCTTAAGGCTAATTTAGTCAGTATTTGTCTAGTTAAAAGTATGGGCATAACAGCTGTTACATATTGTTGTGGTTAGCTATGTCAGCTGACTGTGGTTTCGAATGCAGCTTATTCAGTGCTACAGCAGAAGCAATTACTTGTTTTCTGGTTAGTTTTGGCTTTCATATTATGCCTGACGATTTTTTTTTTTAAATGTCGCGCTCCAAGGCCATTTCAGCACCACTCTATATGGACAGCGCCTCTTCTGTCATGATAGCAGCAGAGGACGGCTCTCCCTTCTTCCAACTGCTGTGTTTTGATTAAGTCAATATAGAGCCACTAAAGAGTCGCTTAAGCAGTGTTAACTGCTTGTCATACGTCAAATAATTGTCAACATTAATATGTTGCTGTGTTGTTCAATAGTGATTTAGAGTGAGTAACCATGGGCATGCTTTTACGCACGTTCAAATCCATGGCTGAGAGGCTAAGGTGCCATGTTTTAGTATCAAATTATTGCTGTTTGCCTTGCTGGTCATCGTTGTATTATAGTGATTGAACGTTGCATTTATTTATATTTGACCTTGCACAGTGTTCAACTACCTGCTATATGGGAAGACAGAAGTGCTCTAAAGTATTTAAATATTTCTACCTTTTAATGAATTCAAATATCATCTGGTGTTCACGTTATGGACTCTGAGGGCCGCTGTTGATCAGTGAAATGATTTCTGTCCAGTGTTGTCAGTCAGTGAAGTCCCCTACTTTATCACTGCGCTCTACCAGAGGAGAGGGAGAGACTATCCGCATTTCATACGAAGCGGGGCACGACAGAGAAACACTCGGCTCTGATCGATGTTACAGATAACAAAAGGAGACGCTGAAAATAGCCAGGATTGAAAGAATAGGTCGAATATCAGTCTCCGATTTTTTTCATGGTTTCTGAGGATACAGTATAATACATTTTGTATTGGATTTATTCTTTGTTGGCTATGGCACTGGAAGGATTCCTTAAACCTAAATGCGTAAAATGGCGTTTGTGTTGTGGACTGCGGTGGCAAGTACTTATTTTTCTCCTGAATCTCAATCATATTGTCAGTGGCCAAATCCGTTATTCCATTCCGGAGGAGATGAAGAAAGGCTCTCTTATCGGTAACTTGGCTCAAGACCTGGGGTTAGATTTGAAACGGCTCCGAACGGGCCGGGCCCGTATCGTGAACGAAGAAAGCATTCAGTACACAGAGCTGAAGACGGACAAAGGGATTCTAGTCGTGAGTGAGAGAATAGACCGAGAGCAGCTTTGTGGCGACGTCACGCCGTGTAGCTTCAGCTTCGAAATCATTCTAGAAAATCCAATGGAATTACATCACATAACTATAGAAGTCTTAGATGTTAACGATCATCCTCCGATATTTAAGAAAACGGATGTTAAATTGGAAATAAGCGAGTCTGCTATCCTCGGTGCGCGCTTTGTGCTAGAAAATGCAGAAGATCCTGATGTGGGAGTTCACAGTCTACAAAATTATGTTTTAACCCCGAATGATAACTTTGCCCTCAAGCAACATGCGAATCCAGACGGTAGTAAATACGCTGAAATGATTCTTCAGAAACAATTAGATAGAGAGGAGCATCCTCGTCTCTCTTTAAAGCTAATCGCTGTAGACGGTGGAAATCCGCAGAGATCTGGTACAGTAAATATCGAGATCACTGTCCTGGATGTAAATGACAATGCGCCTGTGTTTAACCAGTCAGTGTACAGGGCTACTGTGATGGAAAATGCACCGAAAGGAACCTATATTACAAATGTAAACGCGTCTGATGCAGACAGTGGTTCTAATGGCTATATAACATATTCGCTGTCTAACCTGAAGGGAAATCTAGCAGATATGTTGACTATAAATGAAAACACTGGGATACTGTCAGTTGCAGGCCTGATAGATTATGAAAAAGACAAAAAATATGAATTACGAATTGAAGCTAAAGATCAGGGAGGTTTAACAGATTCGAGTAAAGTTATTGTTGAGGTCATTGACGTTAACGACAATGCACCTGTCATTAGTGTGATGTCATTCACTAGTCCGATATCTGAAGACTCTCCTCCCGGTACAACCATTGGTATTATCAACGTTAAAGATGTCGATTCAGGTGAAAATGGACAGGTTAGCTGTAACCTGGACCAAAACATTCCGTTCAAGATCAAATCAAATTTAAGAAATTACTACACCTTGGTAACAGACGCTGTTTTAGACCGTGAGAGCGTGTTAGAATATAACATCACTGTAGTCGCCACGGACGCTGGGTCGCCTCCTCTCTCGAGTAGGAGAACCTTTCACCTGAAGGTGTCTGATGTCAACGACAACGCCCCATTGTTTCCACAGGTAGTGTACAACTCCTTTGTCGCAGAGAATAACTCTCCAGGCGTCTCTATTTTTACTGTTACAGCTAAAGACACTGATTCCAATCAAAATGCCCGTATTTCCTATATTCTAGAGGATGGTGATGTCAGCGGGACTCCTATGTCTGCTTATGTTTCCGTAAACGCAGAGAGCGGGGTCATAAACGCATTGCGCTCCTTTGATTATGAACAAATTAAACAACTGATACTCGTGGTTAAGGCGCAAGATGGCGGCTCTCCTCCACTCAGTAGCAATGTGAGTATCAACATCTTTATCCAAGATCAGAACGACAACGCGCCTCAGGTTCTATATCCAGTGCAGACTAGCAGCTCTCTGGTGGCTGAAATGGTGCCTCGTTCAGCAGATGTGGGCTATCTTGTGACTAAAGTGGTGGCTGTTGATGTGGACTCTGGACAGAATGCCTGGCTCTCGTATAAACTGCAGAAAGCGACAGACAGGGCGCTGTTTGAAGTGGGCTTACAGAATGGAGAAATAAGAACCATACGCCAAGTCAATGATAAAGATGCTGTGAAACAAAGGCTCACTGTTGTAGTGGAGGACAACGGGCAGCCCTCTCGTTCAGCTACAGTCAATGTTAACGTGGCGGTGGCGGACAGCTTCCCTGAAGTACTCTCGGAGTTCACTGACTTTACGCACGACAAGGAGTACAATGACAACCTGACTTTTTACTTAGTCTTGGCTTTGGCTGTAGTCTCATTTATGTTCATCACGTGTTTAGTGGTTATTATATCAGTAAAAATATACAGATGGAGACAGTCTCGTGTCCTCTATCATTCCAATCTCCCGGTTATTCCGTATTATCCACCGCGTTACGCAGACACTTTGGGGACAGGAACTCTACAGCATGTGTACAATTACGAGGTGTGCAGGACGACTGACTCCAGAAAGAGTGACTGTCAGTTCGCCAGACCCTGTAGTCAGAACGTGCTGATAATGGACCCCAGTTCTACAGGGACGATGCAGCGGATGCAGAGTGAAAATAATATCCTGGATGAATCAGACTCGCCGCTAGAGGTGAGTCTATTGGAGTTTACATGGTATTGTTCATTGGGTTGGAATACATCTTCACAGTATATCCTTTGTAACTATTTTAACTTTTTTGCCTTAAGGTTAATTTACTTAATATTTCTCTAGTCAACAGTATGGGTACGTCAGTGTTACGTATTGTTGGGCTTTTATTTAATATCATTTCCATCTGAGTTGTTAGAATTGTGGTTCCGAAGTTAGCGCATAAGTGCTACTATACAAGCAGCTACTTATTTTCTGGTTAGTTTTGACTTTCATAGTATGCCGGATTTTTTTTAAATCATGTGTGCTACACGTGCAATAAAGTAGCACTGTAAGGCCGTTTCAGTACCACTATGTGTGGACAGCGCCTCTTCTGTCATGATAGCAGCAGAGGTCTGCTCCGCTCTATCGCACTGCTCTCTCTTCCTCCAACTGCTATGTTTTGATTAAGTCAATATAGAGCCACTAAAGAGTCGCTTAAGCAGTGTTAACTGCTTGTCATATGTCAAATAATTATCAACATAAATACTTTACTGTGTCGTTCAATTAATGGTTTAGATTGCCGATCCATTGAAATGTTTTACGCACGTTCAAATCCATGGCTGAGAGGATAAGGTGCCATGTTTTAGTATTAAATTATTGCTGTTTGCCTTGCTGGTCATCGTAGTATTATACTGATTGAACGTTGCATTGGTTTAGATTTGACCTTTCACAGTGTTCATCTACTTGCTACTATATGGGAAGACAATTGTGCTCTAAAGTGTTGAATTATTTCTACATTTTTATGAATTCAAATTTAATCTGGTGTTCATGTTTTATACTCTGAGGGCCGCTGTTGATCAGTAAAATGATTTCTGTCCAGTGTTGTCAGTCAGTGTAGTCCCCTCCCCTATCACTGCGCTCTACCAGAGGAGAGGGAGAGACTATCTGCACTTCATACGAGGCGGGGCACGACTGAGACGGGGCACGACTGAGACAAGCTCACTCTCCACATGTGTATGTAGATTACAGATACCACAAGAGGACGGTTAAAATATGCTTATTTAATATTATACATCGACTAACACTCTTGTCTTTCCCGTTTGAGGATACAATATAAGGAATATTTTTGTGGGATTAATTCATTGTTGGCTATGGCGTCCGATGGATTCCTTCAACCTAAATGCGTAAGATGGCGTTTGTGTTGTGGACTGCCATGGCAAGTTCTTGTTTTACTCCTGTATTTCAGTCATATTATCAGTGGCCAAATCCGGTATTCCATTCCGGAGGAGATGAAGAAAGGCTCTCTTATCGGTAACGTGGCTCAAGACCTGGGGTTAGATTTGAAACGGCTCCGAGCGGGCCGGGCCCGTATCGTGACCGGAGAAAGCATTCAGTACACAGAGCTGAAGACAGACAAAGGGATTCTAGTCGTGAGTGAGAGAATAGACCGAGAGCAGCTTTGTGGCGACGTCACACCGTGTAGCTTCAGCTTCGAAATGATTCTAGAGAATCCGATGGAACTACACTTAGTCACTGTAGAAATATTAGACGTTAATGATAATGCACCCACATTTCAACAGAACGATTTAGAAATGAAAATCAGTGAATCGGCTTCTGTGGGGGCGCGCTTTACCCTAGCAACTGCGGATGATCCGGATGTTGGCTCTAACGCTTTACAAAATTACATTCTAAACCCAAATGATAATTTCGTTGTAAAACAACATTCAAATGCACATGGAAAAAGATACGCAGAAATGGTGCTCCAGAAGTCTTTAGACAGAGAGGAACATCCTCGTCTCTCTCTAAAGCTAATCGCTGTAGACGGTGGAAATCCGCAGAGATCTGGCACAGTAAATATAGAGATCACCGTCCTAGATGCCAATGACAATGCGCCTGTGTTTAACCAGTCAGTGTACAGGGCTACTGTGATGGAAAATGTACCGAAAGGCACCTATATCATAACGGTAAATGCCACTGATACGGACAGTGGATTGAATGGCTTAGTACATTATTCTATTTCAAAAATGCAAAATAATGTGGACAATGTGTTTGATATTGACAAGAACACTGGCTTTATATCGCTTGTGGGACAGTTCGATTATGAAAAAGACAAGAAATACGAAGTGAGTATCGAAGCCACAGACCAAGGTGGATTGACTGACTCCAGTAAAGTTGTTGTCGACGTAATAGATGTCAACGATAATGCCCCTGTAATCAGCGTCATGTCGTTCACTAGTCCGGTCTCTGAAGATTCGCCACTCGGTACAACCATTGGTATTATTCATGTGAAAGATCTTGATTCAGGTGAAAATGGTCAGGTGAGCTGCAGCCTGGCCCAAAACATTCCTTTCAATATAAAATCTAATTTAAGAAATTACTACACTTTGGTAACCGACGCTGTATTAGATCGTGAGAGTGTGCCAGAGTATAACATCACTGTAGTCGGCACGGACTCAGGGTCGCCTCCTCTCTCAAGTAAGAAAACCTTTCATCTGAAGGTGTCCGATGTCAACGACAATGCCCCAGTGTTTCCACATGGCGTGTACAACTCTTATATCGCAGAGAATAACTCTCCAGGTGTTACTATATTTACTGTTAGAGCTAAAGACACCGACACTAATCAAAATGCCCGTATTTCTTATATTCTAGAGGATACTGATGTCAGCGGGACTCCTGTGTCTGTTTATGTTTCCGTAAACGCAGAGAGCGGGGTCATACACGCTGTGCGCTCCTTTGATTATGAGCAAATCAAACAGTTTAAACTCGTGGTTAAGGCGCAAGATGGAGGCTCTCCTCCACTCAGTAGCAATGTTAGTGTCACCATCTTCATCCAAGATCAGAACGACAACGCGCCTCAGGTTCTGTACCCAGTCCAGACAAGCAGCTCTCTGGTGGCTGAAATGGTGCCTCGTTCGGCAGAAGTGGGTTATCTTGTCACTAAAGTGGTGGCTGTTGATGTGGACTCTGGACAGAATGCCTGGCTCTCGTATAAACTGCAGAAAGCGACAGACAGGGCGCTGTTTGAAGTGGGTTTACAGAATGGAGAAATAAGAACTATACGCCAAGTTAATGATAAAGATGCTGTGAAACAAAGGCTCACTGTTGTAGTGGAGGACAACGGGCAGCCCCCTCGTTCAGCTACAGTCAACGTTAACGTGGCGGTGGCGGACAGCTTCCCTGAAGTGCTCTCGGAGTTCACTGACTTTACGCACGACAAGGAGTACAACGACAACCTGACTTTTTACCTAGTCTTGGCTTTGGCTGTAGTCTCATTTCTGTTCATCGCGTGTTTAGTGGTTATTATATCAGTAAAAATATACAGATGGAGACAGTCTCGTGTCCTCTATCATTCCAATCTCCCGGTTATTCCGTATTATCCACCGCGTTACGCAGACACTTTGGGGACAGGAACTCTACAGCACGTGTACAATTACGAAGTGTGCAGGACGACTGACTCCAGAAAGAGTGACTGTCAGTTCGCCAGACCCTGTAGTCAGAATGTACTGATAATGGACCCCAGTTCTACAGGGACGATGCAGCGGATGCAGAACGAACAGAACATCCTGGACGAACCAGACTCGCCGCTGGAGGTGAGTCTGTTGGAGTTTTAATGGTATTGTTCATTGGGTTGGAATACATCTTCACAGTATATTCTTCGTAACTCTTTGAACTGTTGTGCTCTAAGGTTAATTTGCTCTGTATTTCTCTTGTCATCACAGTATATGGGTCCATCAGTTAAGTGTTGTTGCGGTTCGTTTGGGTTTTATAGAATTCAATTGCCAGCGGGTTTGGACAGTGGGTAGCAATACCAAGTGCTACAATAGAAGCACTAACAATTTTTGTTATCATTTGGGTTTTTTATAGTATGCCCACTTTTTTTCCCTCGTAACTCGGCGGTTTCAGTACCACTCTGTGTGGACACCGCAAATTCTGTCATGATTGCAACCGAATTCTGATACGTTCTCTTACACTTTTCTCCCTAATTCCAACTACTCTATATTTACTAAGTCACTATGGGGTGGCTTTTAATGTTGACTGCTTTTCATTTCAAATAACTCTCAACATAGGTATTTTACCGTATTGTTCAATAATGGTTTGGATGGTGGATCCATGGAAAATGTTTACGCACGTTCCAATCTAGCGCTGGCTGGATAGTGTGACGTGTTTTAGTAGGCTATCAAATTATTGCTACTTGCCTCGCTGGTCGTAGTATCATAGTGATTGAACGATGCATTCACGTATATTGCACCACAGTGTTCAACTACTTGTTTGGAACGGGAGTAGTTCTGTAAAGTGTTGAATCAGTTATACGTTTAAATGAAATCAAATATAATCTGGTGTTCATGTTTTAGACTCTGAGGGCCGCTGTTGATCAGTGAAATAAATGCTGTCCAGTGTTGTCAGTCAGTGGAGTTAACTCCCCTATCACTGCGCTCTACCAGAGGAGAGGGAGAGATTGCGCTTCATACGACGCCGGGCGCGACAGAGAAACACTCTGATCCATGTTTATTACTGTGAAGTGAAAGGGACGGTGAAAATAGCCTGGATTGAAACAAAACATTACATATTACTCCTTTCTTTGCTCAACGTTTCTGAAGATATAGTGTAAGTAATTTTCCTGAGGGATTTATTCTTCGTTGGCTATGGCAACTGAAGGATTCCTTCAACCAAAATGCATAAGATGGCGTTCAAGTTGTGGACTGCGGTGGCAAGTACTTATTTTTCTCCTGTATCTCAATCATATTGTCAGTGGACAAATCCGCTATTCCATTCCCGAGGAGATGAAGAAAGGCTCTCTTATCGGTAACGTGGCTCAAGACCTGGGGTTAGATTTGAAACGGCTCCGAGCGGGCAAGGCTCGTATCGTGACCGGAGAAAGCATTCAGTACACAGAGCTGAAGACAGACAAAGGGATCCTCGTCGTGAGTGAGAGAATAGACCGAGAGCAGCTTTGTACTGACATCACGCCGTGTAGCTTCAGCTTCGAAATCATTCTAGAGAATCCGATGGAACTGCACTTAGTCACTGTAGAAATATTAGATGTAAACGATCATGCGCCCGTTTTTCCAAATAAAGATATTAATTTTGAAATTAGCGAATCGGCCACAGTTGGAGCTAGGTTTCCACTAGAGAGTGCAGAGGATCCCGATGTAGGTCTCAACGCCCTACAAAATTACGTTTTAACTCACAATGATAATTTCATTCTAAAAAAGCATGCGAATCCAGACGGTAGTACATATGCAGAGATGTTCCTCCAGAAACAATTAGATAGAGAGGAGCATCCTCATCTCTCTTTAAAGCTAATCGCTGTAGACGGTGGAAATCCGCAGAGATCTGGCACAGTAAATATAGATATCACTCTCCTAGATGTGAATGACAATGCGCCTGTGTTTAACCAGTCATTGTACAGGGCTACTGTGATGGAAAACGCTCCAAAGGGGACATATATCACAACCGTGAATGCCAGCGACGCAGACGGTGGATCGAACGGAGAAATAGCATACAGTTTATCAAAGTTAAAGGGCAGCATAGCAGACATATTTATCGTTAATGAGAACACCGGAATCATATCTGTTTCGGGTCAGATAGATTATGAGAAAAATAAGAAATACGAAGTTAGAGTAGAGGCTAAAGATCAGGGTGGTTTAACAGACACAAGTAAAGTTGCCATTGAAGTTATTGATGTTAATGACAACTCACCAGTTATAAACGTCATGTCTTTCTCCAGCCCTGTGTCTGAAGATGCTCCTCCGGGCACAACTATTGCTATTATAAATGTTAAAGATACTGATTCTGAGAGAAATGGACAGATTACATGCTCTATAGATACTAACCTCCCATTTAAGATCAAATCCTCAATGATTAATTACTATAATGTGATAACAGATTCGATTTTTGACCGAGAAACGGTGTCCGAATACAACATAACAATTACAGCAACAGATTCTGGTTCGCCTCCTCTCTCTAGCGCCCGGACATTACAACTTAGAATCTCTGACGTAAATGACAATGCCCCATTGTTCAATAAAGGTCCCTACTCTGCTTACATCACAGAGAATAACTCTCCTGGAATGTCCATATTTACTGTCAGCGCGCGGGACTCTGACTGGAATCAGAACGCGAGAATATCGTACCTGTTGGAGGACACGCAGATCAGTGGAACTCCAGTCTCTACTTACATATCCATTAACTCTGAAACCGGAGTTTTACATGCTGTGCGCTCCTTTGATTATGAACAAATAAAACAGCTTACGGTCTTAGTTAAGGCGCAGGATGGAGGCTCCCCTCCTCTCAGTAGCAATGTGACGGTGAAAATAATGATCCAGGACCAGAATGACAACGCGCCTCAGGTTCTGTATCCAGTCCAGACTAGCAGCTCTCTGGTGGCTGAAATGGTACCTCGTTCAGCAGATGTGGGCTATCTTGTCACTAAAGTGGTGGCTGTTGATGTGGACTCTGGACAGAATGCCTGGCTCTCGTATAAACTGCAGAAAGCGACAGACAGGGCGCTGTTTGAAGTGGGTTTACAGAATGGAGAAATAAGAACTGTACGCCAAGTCAATGATAAAGATGCTGTGAAACAAAGGCTCACTGTTGTAGTGGAGGACAACGGGCAGCCCTCTCGTTCAGCTACAGTCAATGTTAACGTGGCGGTGGCGGACAGCTTCCCTGAAGTGCTCTCGGAGTTCACTGACTTTACGCACGACAAGGAGTACAACGACAACCTGACTTTTTACTTAGTCTTGGCTTTGGCGGTAGTTTCATTTCTGTTCATCACGTGTTTAGTGGTTATTATATCAGTGAAAATATACAGATGGAGACAGTCTCGTGTCCTCTATCATTCCAATCTCCCGGTTATTCCGTATTATCCACCGCGTTACGCAGACACTTTGGGGACAGGAACTCTACAGCACGTGTACAATTACGAGGTGTGCAGGACGACTGACTCCAGAAAGAGTGACTGTCAGTTCGCCAGACCCTGCAGTCAGAACGTACTGATAATGGACCCCAGTTCTACAGGGACGATGCAGCGGATACAGAGTGAACAGAACATCTTGGATGAACCAGACTCCCCAATAGAGGTCTGTTGTATTTTAATAATTATCTTGTCCCTAAAACTATGATTTCCGTGTGTATGTTTTAGGACTATCGTGTGATTTGAACTATTAGAAATTGAACTTGCATACCTGGTAAGTTTCAATGGTCAGAAATGCTGTTTATTTCAATAATATGAGACCATTTCAGCACCAAGGCCACGGACAGCTTTATTTCAATATGTTTATATATTTTTATTTGACCTTTATTTTACTAGGCAAGTCAGTTTAAGAACAAATTCTTATTTTCAATGACGTCATAGGAACAGTGGGTTAACTGCCTGTTCAGGGGCAGAACGACAGATTTGTACCTTGGCAGCTCGGGGATTCGAACTTGCAACCTTTCGGTTACTAGTACAACGCTCTAACTACTAGGCTACCCTGCCTGTAATACATCTGGTTCACTCTTATAGTAGCGGTTATACTCAAGTATTTTTGTTTGATATTGTTTGTCCACATCTCACTTACATATTGGTTTCCGTTTGTCATTAATACATTGGCTTATTTTTGGATGATAGCATAACATTATTTCCCAAATATGTTTAATATTTTTTCTTATGAATATCAGTAGTTCAGTGGATTGAACTCAGAGGGACGCTGTTGGTCAGTGTCTTACAATTTTAGAGCGGTTTTGTAGCAGTACCTCCCCCATTATGTCGATGTGCTTAGAGAGAGAAACTGCTGCACACAGAACGCAAAGTCCAGGTCACAGAGGACAGCAAGCACGGAGACAACGAGCTGCGATTCTTTTGTTCCAGAATTTTTTTCAGGATTGTTGAGGCATTTACCTTTGATTTTTTTTTTAACTAAAAACGAATGGAATATTACTGACTTCTTAACGGACTATGTGGTTTGTATTATTTCATATAATACGGAAAATGTCGGACAGAACAATGACACGGCAAGTACTGTTGTTTATCTCGGTCCTCTCTCTCAGTTCAGTGCACGGGCAGGTCAGTTACTCCATTCCAGAGGAAATGGCGACAGGCTCTTTAGTCGGTAACATCGCGCAGGATTTGGGTTTAGATATCAAAAGACTGAAATCAGGTAAAGCTCGTATTTATACAGGAGACAGCGCTGAATACATCGAGTTGAATAAAGAAATGGGAGTTCTCCTTATCAAAGAGAGAATAGACCGTGAAGCTCTCTGCGGACAGACGACGCCTTGCGCATTGCATTTGCAAATCATTTTAGAGAATCCCATGGAATTTTACAGCATAACAATTGAGTTAACCGATGTCAATGATAATTCGCCTATTTTTGAAAAGAGTGAAATGAAATATGAAATAGGCGAGTCCGCTTTAACGGGAACCAGGATTGTCTTAGAAAGAGCAATTGATGACGACGTTGGCGTTAACGGCCTTCATAGCTATTCTCTGAAACCGTCCGATAATTTCATTTTAAAAACGCACATTTTGCCAGACGGTGGTAAAAATGTTGAAATGGTTTTGCAGAAAGCTTTAGATCGAGAGACACAGGAGCAAATATCTCTGATATTGACAGCAGTAGATGGAGGAGAGCCTCAGCTTTCAGGAACAATGCAGATAATCATCACCGTGCTTGACGCCAATGATAACGCACCTGTCTGTTCCCAAGCGGTTTACAAGGCCAGTGTATTGGAGAACGCAACTCAAAGCACTGTCTTAACCACAGTCACTGCATTTGACGCTGATCAAGGTTCATATGGCACAGTTACCTATCACTTTCCAAACTCTGGAGCAGCCCAACTATTTGAGATTGGTAAAGAGGATGGCGTAGTCAAATTAAACCTGAATGTTGATTACGAAAGAACTAAACATTATCAAATTGACGTTCAAGCCAGAGACCAAGGAGGTAACAGCGATTCTTGTAAAGTAATTATTGACGTAATCGATATAAATGACAACAGACCTTCCATTGACATTATGTCAAAAACAAATATCATATCTGAGGATGCTAAACCTGGCACAGTCGTAACAATGATGAATATTCAAGACCCAGATTCTGATGGAAATGGTAAAGTGCAGTGCTCTATTGAGGACAATATTCCCTTTGTGATGAGATCGACCTCAAACAATTTCTATAGTCTTGTAACTGATAGTGACTTGGACCGAGAGAGAGCCTCTGAGTACAACATCAGTGTGACGTGTTCTGATGAGGGCGTGCCCTCGCTCTCCAGCAGCGTCACTCTCACCTTACAGATATCAGATGTGAATGACAACGCTCCTGTCTTTGAGAGGAGCTCATATGAGGCCTACATTATAGAAAACAACACACCGGGCCTCTCTATATTCACAGTGAAAGCCAGAGACAATGACTGGAACCAGAATGCCCGTGTTTCTTACATACTGGAGGACTCCTCGGTTAACGGAGTGCCCATCTCCTCATATGTGTCCGTTAGTGCTGATAGTGGAGTCATCCATGCAGTGCGCTCTTTTGACTACGAGCAGATCAAGGATTTCCAGTTCCGCGTAAAAGCGCAGGATGGAGGCTCCCCTCCTCTCAGTAGCAATGTGACTGTGAAAATAATGATCCAGGACCAGAATGACAACGCGCCTCAGGTTCTGTACCCAGTCCAGACTAGCAGCTCTCTGGTGGCTGAAATGGTACCTCGTTCAGCGGATGTGGGCTATCTTGTCACTAAAGTAGTGGCTGTTGATGTGGACTCTGGACAGAATGCCTGGCTCTCTTATAAACTGCAGAAAGCGACAGACAGGGCGCTGTTTGAAGTGAGCTTACAGAATGGGGAAATAAGAACTGTACGCCAAGTCAACGATAAAGATGCTGTGAAACAAAGGCTCACTGTCGTAGTAGAGGACAACGGGCAGCCCTCCCGTTCAGCTACAGTCAATGTTAACGTGGCGGTGGCGGACAGCTTCCCTGAAGTGCTCTCGGAGTTCACTGACTTTACGCACGACAAGGAGTACAATGACAACCTGACTTTTTACTTAGTCTTGGCTTTGGCTGTAGTCTCATTTCTGTTCATCACATGTTTAGTGGTTATTATATCAGTGAAAATATACAGATGGAGACAGTCTCGTGTCCTCTATCATTCCAATCTCCCGGTTATTCCGTATTATCCACCGCGCTACGCAGACACTTTGGGGACAGGAACTCTACAGCACGTGTACAATTACGAGG
The DNA here is from genome assembly GCF_023373465.1 of Oncorhynchus keta. Taxonomy (NCBI): domain Eukaryota; kingdom Metazoa; phylum Chordata; class Actinopteri; order Salmoniformes; family Salmonidae; genus Oncorhynchus; species Oncorhynchus keta. The sequence goes on along the minus strand of NC_068424.1, from coordinate 48,680,251 downwards.
TGTGCAGGACGACTGACTCCAGAAAGAGTGACTGTCAGTTCGCCAGACCCTGTAGTCAGAACGTACTGATAATGGACCCCAGTTCTACAGGGACGATGCAGCGGATGCAGAACGAACAGAACATCCTGGATGAACCAGACTCCCCACTAGAGGTCTGTTATCTATTTCCATTTGTATCCATTTACATCTTTAAATGCATCGTCCGAGTTGATTTCATTCCCACTGTCCGAAGAGCTCTTCTTTCCATTGTTATTGCACTTTCAGCACCACAGTCATGGACAGCGGCGCTTTGCAAATGGGGTGACTTGCATTGTAGCTGAATCATCGCTGAGGGTAAAGATAATACCGTCCTTATGAATATCAAGCAAGCATATAGTTTGTAGGTCATAACATTCTATGATATGTTCGTGTATTTCATCCACAACATTCCATTAATTTCCGGTTTTACCTGCAGCCTAACATTGTGTTCTGTTGTATTGTAATTCCATGTGTGAGGGGATAGGCTCAGACTTTCTTTCTCCACATCTTTCCGGGATCTTGGTGTACATTTGGCCGACATTCATTGACCAAGATAATGAATTGACGTAGTCTATATGGTTACCTTTAGTACTCTCTCTGATGTGGGGCCTTAACATCCCCAAGTCTCCTGGGGTGTTTATCCTTCTTATTTCAATTCTGTAATTTAATAGTCTGAACTCTGAGGGACGCTGTTGGTCAGTGTGTTGCCGTTTTAGAGCAGATTTGCAGCAGTACCTCCCCCATCATCTCGATATATTAGAGAGAGAAAGAGTCGCACGCAGAGCGCACAGTCCAGGTTACGGAGAACACAAAGTACGGAGACACGGAGCGGCGATTCTTTTGTTCTGGCAACACGATTTTTTTGGACACGTTGCTCTTTGTTTATCAGAACTGATACCAAACTGAATATTACAGACTGTTTTACGGATTATAACGTGATTGATTCTTCATGTGCAGGGGAAAATGTCGGACAGAACAATGGCACGACAAGTATTGTTGTTTATCTCGGTCCTCTCTCTCAGTTCAGTGCACGGGCAGGTCAGTTACTCAATTCCCGAGGAAATGGCGACAGGCTCTCTAGTCGGTAACATCGCGCAGGATTTGGGTTTAGATATCAAAAGACTGAAATCAGGTAAAGCTCGTATTTATACAGGAGACAGCGCTGAATACATCGAGTTGAATAAAGAAAGGGGAGTTCTCCTTATCAGAGAGAAAATAGACCGTGAGGCTCTCTGCGGACAGACTACACCTTGCGCGCTACATTTTCAGATTATTCTGGAGAATCCAATGGAATTTTACAGCATCACAGTAGAAATAACGGATACCAATGACAATGCTCCGGTTTTTAAAAGGAATGCAATGACATTTGAAATAAGCGAGTCCGCTTTAACGGGTGCTAGATTCGTCTTGGAGAGAGCGATTGATAATGACGTAGGTATAAATGGCCTTCAAAGCTACTACATTAGACCCACTGATCATTTTATTTTAAAACCGAATAGTAAAATTGGTAGTAGTAAAAACGTAGAGATGGTTTTACAGAAACCTCTAGACCGAGAGGAACAGGAGCATATTTCTCTGACATTAACAGCGTTAGATGGAGGAGAGCCTCAGTTATCAGGAACAATGCAGATAGTCATCACTGTACTTGACGCCAATGATAACGCTCCTGTTTGTGCTGAGGCAGAGTATACGGCCAGTATATCAGAAGGTGCTCCTAAAGGCACCGTTTTAACCACAATCAGTGCATCTGATGCTGATCAAGGTCCTAACGGAAGGGTTACATACTCTATATCGAATACTGCTGAGGGTGCTGCTGAATTATTTGAGGTAGACGAAAAATATGGCGTTGTGAGATTAGTTGGGAATGTTGATTATGAAAAAATGAAACATTATGAGATAGACGTTCAGGCTACAGACCAGGGAGGACACTCTGACGCGTGCAAAGTGATTATTGAAGTAATGGATACAAATGATAACAAACCATCCATTAATATCATGTCAAAGACAAATAGTATATCTGAGGATGCTACACCTGGGACTGTAGTAACAATGATGAATATCCAAGACCCTGATTCTGGGGAAAATGGCAGGGTGCAGTGCACTATGAACGAAAACATTCCTTTTGCGATGAAATCAACATCGAATAATTTCTTTACTGTAGTAACTGACAGTGACTTGGATCGAGAGAGAGCCTCTGAGTATAACATTAGTGTGACGTGTCCTGATGAGGGCGTGCCCTCGCTCTCCAGCAGCGTCACTCTCACCTTACAGATATCAGATGTGAATGACAACGCGCCTGTCTTTGAGAGGGGCTCATATGAGGCCTACATTATAGAAAACAACACACCTGGCCTCTCTATATTCACAGTGAAAGCCAGAGACGCTGACTGGAACCAGAATGCCCGTGTTTCTTACATACTGGAGGACTCCTCGGTTAACGGAGTGCCCGTTTCCTCATATGTGTCCGTTAGTGCTGACAGTGGAGTCATCCATGCAGTGCGCACTTTTGATTACGAGCAGATCAAGGATTTCCAGTTCCGCGTAAAAGTGCAGGATGGAGGCTCCCCTCCTCTCAGTAGCAATGTGACTGTGAAAATAATGATCCAGGACCAGAATGACAACGCGCCTCAGGTTCTGTACCCAGTCCAGACTAGCAGCTCTCTGGTGGCTGAAATGGTACCTCGTTCAGCAGATGTGGGCTATCTTGTCACTAAAGTGGTGGCTGTTGATGTGGACTCTGGACAGAATGCCTGGCTCTCTTATAAACTGCAGAAAGCGACAGACAGGGCGCTGTTTGATGTGGGCTTACAGAATGGAGAAATAAGAACTATACGCCAAGTCACCGATAAAGATGTTGTGAAACAAAGGCTAACTGTTGTAGTGGAGGACAACGGGCAGCCCTCTCGTTCAGCTACAGTCAATGTTAACGTGGCGGTGGCGGACAGCTTCCCTGAAGTGCTCTCGGAGTTCACTGACTTTACGCACGACAAGGAATACAATGACAACCTGACTTTTTACTTAGTCTTGGCTTTGGCTGTAGTCTCATTTCTGTTCATCACGTGTTTAGTGGTTATTATATCAGTGAAAATATACAGATGGAGACAGTCTCGCATCCTCTATCATTCCAATCTCCCGGTTATTCCGTATTATCCACCGCGTTACGCAGACACTTTGGGGACAGGAACTCTACAGCACGTGTACAATTACGAGGTGTGCAGGACGACTGACTCCAGAAAGAGTGACTGTCAGTTCGCCAGACCCTGTAGTCAGAACGTACTGATAATGGACCCCAGTTCTACAGGGACGATGCCGCGGATGCAGAGTGAACAGAACATCCTGGATGAACCAGACTCCCCAATAGAGGTCTGTGGTATTTGAGTCATTATCTTTTCGCCAATACCACTTTTCTAATGTGCATCCTATGTCTAAATGTGTTGTGCGATTTTTGTATGAAATTGATTCCGTCAAAAATGCTCTTCATTCCAACAATAAGTGGTTATTTCAGCACCAAGGTCATGGACAGCAACAGGTTCAAAGACGCTCTATTTCAATAGTTAGCCTGTTGCTTCCTATATTAACATAATATCACTGAACGTGTCTTTCGTTAGACAATCTTTCTCCACAACCCTCAGGCATGTTGATTTGCTGTTGTAATTCATTCACGAGGCGACGTGTGTTGATATAGCATCATAGTGCTATATTTGATCCCACGGACAATCAAACCATCTCAAATATGTTGGAATATTTCTCGTTTTCTGTAGTTCATTCCATTGAACTCAGAGGGACGCTGTTGGTTAGTGTGTTGCAGTTTTAGATTTACAGCTGTACCTCCCCCATCATCTCGATGTATTAGAGAGGGAAAGAGCCGCACGCAGAACGGGCAGTCCGGGTTACAGAGAACAGTAAGCACCCAGACACCGAGCTGCGATTCTTTTGTTCCAGAGATACGGATTATTGGCGGAAGATTGTGTTATTTTCTGGATTTACGTGAAACTGAATATTGCAAATTGTTTAACGGACCTTTGCGATATTTGTGATTTAATTCTGCAGTGGGAAATGTCAGACAGAACAATGACACGGCAAGTACTGTTGTTTATCTCGGTCCTCTCTCTCAGTTCAGTGCACGGGCAGGTCAGTTACTCCATTCCGGAAGAAATGGCGAAAGGCTCTTTAGTCGGTAACATAGCGCAGGATTTGGGTTTAGATATCAAACGACTGACGTCGGGTAGAGCTCGTGTTCACGTTGGAAACAGCGCAGAATACATCGAGTTGAATAAAGAAAGGGGAGTTCTCCTTATCAAAGAGAGAATAGACCGTGAAGCTCTCTGCGAACAGACGACGCCTTGTGCTTTACACTTTCAAATTATTATGGAGAACCCAATAGAATTTTATCGAATCACTATTGAGATCATCGATATCAATGATAATGCTCCAGTTTTCCAAAAGGATTCAATCAAATTCGAAATAAGCGAATCAGCTGTGACCGGAGCTAAATTTGTACTAGAAAGAGCTTTTGATTCTGATATTGGAATAAATGGACTTCAAAGCTACTCCCTTAACCCAACTGATCATTTCGTTCTGAAATTACATGGGCAAGATGATGGAAGTAAAAAGGTAGAGATGGTTTTGCAGAAGCCTCTCGACCGAGAGAAAAGGGAGCAGATATCTTTAGTGTTAACAGCTATCGATGGAGGTGAGCCTACGATGTCTGGAACAGTGCAGATACACGTCACAGTTTTGGATGCAAACGACAACGCTCCGGTTTTTACACAGGCAATATATAAGGCGGGTGTCGTCGAGAACTCGAAGAGGGGTACTTTATTAACGACAGTTCGTGCAACTGATATAGACAATGGATCAAATGGTTTAGTCACTTACTCAATATCAAGTAGCAAAGTTGGTATTTTGGACTTATTTCAAATAAACGAGAGTAATGGCGAGGTGCGTTTGATAGGCAAGGTCGACTATGAAACAGCTAAACATTACCAGATTGACATAGAAGCAAAGGATCAAGGCGGTCTTTCAGATTCCAGTAAATTAGTAGTGGACATTGCAGACGTTAACGACAACAACCCTTTGATTGACATGATGTCCACTTCTAAATCGATAGCAGAAAATTCCCCTTCCCAGACTATTATCGCTGTAATGAGTGTCCACGACCCAGACTCTGATAATAACGGAGTCGTGAATTGTGTTTTAAGTGAAAACATTCCTTTCACCATTAAATCTACATCGAACGGCTTCTATAGCCTAGTAACAGACAGTGATTTGGACCGAGAGAGAGCCTCTGAGTATAACATCAGTGTGACGTGCTCTGATGAGGGCGTGCCCTCGCTCTCCAGCAGCGTCACTCTCACCTTACACATATCAGATGTGAATGACAACGCGCCTGTCTTTGAGAGGAGCTCATATGAGGCCTACATTATAGAAAACAACACACCGGGCCTCTCTATATTCACAGTGAAAGCCAGAGACGCTGACTGGAACCAGAATGCCCGTGTTTCTTACATACTGGAGGACTCCTCGGTTAACGGAGTGCCTGTCTCCTCATATGTGTCCGTTAGTGCTGATAGTGGAGTCATACATGCAGTGCGCTCTTTTGACTACGAGCAGATCAAGGATGTCCAGTTCCGCGTAAAAGCGCAGGATGGAGGCTCCCCTCCTCTCAGTAGCAATGTGACTGTGAAAATAATGATCCAGGACCAGAATGACAACGCGCCTCAGGTTCTGTACCCAGTCCAGACTAGCAGCTCTCTGGTAGCTGAAATGGTTCCTCGTTCAGCAGATGTGGGCTATCTTGTTACTAAAGTGGTGGCTGTTGATGTGGACTCTGGACAGAATGCCTGGCTCTCGTATAAACTGCAGAAAGCGACAGACAGGGCGCTGTTTGAAGTGGGCTTACAGAATGGGGAAATAAGAACTATACGCCAAGTCAATGATAAAGATGCTGTGAAACAAAGGCTCACTGTGGTAGTGGAGGACAATGGGCAGCCCTCTCGTTCAGCCACAGTCAATGTTAACGTGGTGGTGGCGGACAGCTTCCCTGAAGTGCTTTCGGAGTTCACTGACTTTACGCACGACAAAGAATACAATGACAACCTGACTCTTTACTTAGTCTTGGCTTTGGCTGTAGTCTCATTTTTGTTCATCACGTGTTTAGTGGTTATTATATCAGTGAAAATATACAGATGGAGACAGTCTCGCATCCTCTATCATTCCAACCTCCCGGTTATTCCGTATTATCCACCGCGTTACGCAGACACTTTGGGGACAGGAACTCTACAGCACGTGTACAATTACGAGGTGTGCAGGACGACTGACTCCAGAAAGAGTGACTGTCAGTTCGCCAGACCCTGTAGTCAGAACGTACTGATAATGGACCCCAGTTCTACAGGGACGATGCAGCGGATGCAGACTAAACAGAACAACCTGGATGAGCCAGACTCGCCATTGGAGGTCTGTTTTTTTTAAATAATGAATTTTCCCCTAAAACTATATTTTTTATGTGTAATGCATTCTATAAATGTCTTTGACTGTTTTTATATCGAGTCTTTAATAATAATATAATAATAATAATATATGCCATTTAGCAGACGCTTTTATCCAAAGCGACTTACAGTCATGTGTGCATACATTCTACGTATGGGTGGTCCCGGGGATCGAACCCACTACCCTGGCGTTACAAGCGCCATGCTCTACCAACTGAGCTACAGAAGCTTACTTTTGGAAGCTTTCCGTGGACAGAAATGCTGTTCATTCCCCTGATGTGGCCAAATCAGCACCACTGAGATGGACCGCGGTGCTTTGCAAACAGGGAACTTTGACATAGGAAATGGTGAATTGTATTGACGTCTTCACCATTGTCAAGATCATGCAAACATTTCATATAATAAGAAATAATTTCATAAATCTATATATAAGTCATTGTTTATTTGTATAAAAAACCACGCTACCATGCGTCCAGTTTTCTGAAGTCGTGTTCCGGTTGTGATGTAGGCCTGTAGTTTCATAAACGTTTATCTTGTTTGAGATTACTTGTCCACATCCTGTGGTATCTACGTTTACAGTTGTTCATGTGTTAATATTGCCCACATGACTGGGTTGTGTAAAACAAGATTGGTCTGTACATTATTTTTTGGAGACTCAACCCTTCCCAAACACTTTACAATTGTTTATTATTTAAGAATAGCTGAAGTTCAGTGCACTGAACTCAGAGGGACGCTGTTGGTCAGTCAGTGTGTTGCACTTTTTAGAACAGATTGGCAGCAGTACCTCCCCGTCATCTCGATATTACACAGAGAGAAAGAGCCGCACGCAGAGCGCGCAGTCCGTGTTTGTGATTCTTTTGTTCCAGCGATAAGGATTATTGGAAGACATTATTGTTCTTTTCTGGATTTGTATATAACAGATCATTTAACATTGCTTAACGGATTGAATGGTGCTTGTGGTTTAATGGTGAAGGGAAAATGTCGGACAGAACAATGACACGGCAAGTACTGTTGTTTATCTCGGTCCTCTCTCTCAGTTCAGTGAACGGGCAGGTCAGTTACTCCATTCCAGAGGAAATGGCGAAAGGCTCTTTAGTCGGTAACATAGCGCAGGATTTGGGGTTGGATATAAAACGACTGAAATCAGGTAATGCTCGTATTCACGTTGGAAACAGTGCAGAATGTATTGAGTTGAATAAAGAAAGGGGAGTTATCCTTATCAAAGAGAGAATAGACCGTGAGGTGATGTGCAGACAGACGACGCCTTGCGCACTACATTTTCAGATTATTATGGAGAACCCAATAGAATTTTATCAAGTCACAATTGAGATTACCGATATCAATGATAATGCTCCTGTTTTCAAAAAAGATGCAATGAAATTCGAAATAAGTGAATCAGCTGTGATCGGTGCTAAATTTGTATTGGAAAGAGCTTTTGATTCTGATATAGGAGCGAATGGACTACAAAGCTACTCCCTTAATCCAACCGAACATTTTATTTTAAAATTACAAGGTCAGGCTGATGGAAGTAAAAAGGTAGAGATGGTTTTGCAGAAGCCTTTAGATCGAGAGAAACAGGAGCAGATATCTTTAGTGTTAACCGCCCTCGATGGAGGTGAGCCTAAGATGTCTGGAACAGTGCAGATACACGTCACTGTGTTGGATGTAAATGACAATGCTCCGGTTTTTACGCAGGCAATATATAAGGCCAGTTTGGTGGAAAATTCACAGAGGGGTACATTATTAACTACAGTTCGTGCAACTGATATAGACAACGGATCAAACGGTTTAGTCACTTACTCAATATCAAGTAGTATCGATGGTATTTTGGATCTATTTGAAATAGATGAAAGCAATGGCGAGGTGCGTTTGATAGGCAAGGTCGACTATGAAACAGCTAAACATTACCAGATTGACATAGAAGCAAAGGATCAAGGCGGTCTTTCAGATTCCAGTAAATTAGTAGTGGACATTGCAGACGTTAACGACAACAACCCTTTGATTGACATGATGTCCACTTCTAAATCGATAGCAGAAAATTCCCCTTCCCAGACTATTATCGCTGTAATGAGTGTCCACGACCCAGACTCTGATAATAACGGAGCCGTGAATTGTGTTTTAAGTGGAAACATTCCTTTCACCATTAAATCTACATCGAACGGCTTCTATAGCCTAGTAACAGACAGTGATTTGGACCGAGAGAGATCCTCTGAGTATAACATCAGTGTGACGTGCTCTGATGAGGGCGTGCCCTCGCTCTCCAGCAGCGTCACTCTCACCTTACAGATATCAGATGTGAATGACAACGCGCCTGTCTTTGAGAGGAGCTCATATGAGGCCTACATTATAGAAAACAATACACCGGGCCTCTCTATATTCACAGTGAAAGCCAGAGACGCTGACTGGAACCAGAATGCCCGTGTTTCTTACATACTGGAGGACTCCTCGGTTAACGGAGTGCCCGTTTCCTCATATGTGTCCGTTAGTGCTGATAGTGGAGTCATCCATGCAGTGCGCTCTTTTGACTACGAGCAGATCAAGGATTTCCAGTTCCGCGTAAAAGCGCAGGATGGAGGCTCCCCTCCTCTCAGTAGCAATGTGACTGTGAAAATAATGATCCAAGATCAGAATGACAACGTGCCTCAGGTTCTGTACCCAGTCCAGACAAGCAGCTCTCTGGTAGCTGAAATGGTACCTCGTTCAGCAGATGTTGGCTATCTTGTGACTAAAGTGGTGGCTGTTGATGTGGACTCAGGACAGAATGCCTGGCTCTCGTATAAACTGCAGAAAGCGACAGACAGGGCGCTGTTTGAAGTGGGCTTACAGAATGGAGAAATAAGAACTATACGCCAAGTCAATGATAAAGATGTTGTGAAACAAAGGCTCACTGTTGTAGTGGAGGACAACGGGCAGCCCTCTCGTTCAGCTACAGTCAATGTTAACGTGGCGGTGGCGGACAGCTTCCCTGAAGTGCTCTCGGAGTTCACTGACTTTACGCACGACAAGGAGTACAATGACAACCTGACTTTTTACTTAGTCTTGGCTTTGGCTGTAGTCTCATTTCTGTTCATCACGTGTTTACTGGTTATTATATCAGTGAAAATATACAGATGGAGACAGTCTCGCATCCTCTATCATTCCAATCTCCCGGTTATTCCGTATTATCCACCGCGTTACGCAGACACTCTGGGGACAGGAACTCTACAGCACGTGTACAATTACGAGGTGTGCAGGACGACTGACTCCAGAAAGAGTGACTGTCAGTTCGCCAGACCCTGTAGTCAGAACGTACTGATAATGGACAGTTCTACAGGGACGATGCAGCGGATGCAGAACGAACAGAACATCCTGGATGAACCAGACTCGCAATTGGAGGTCTGTTACGTTTAAATAATTAATTTCCCCCTCAACGCTGTATTGTATGTCTAATTTATTGTTTAATCGTGATTAACTGTTTACAATCGAGTCTTTTATTTTGGAAACTGTCCATGTACATACATTCTATTCATTCCACTGATGTTGTAAATTCATCACCAACTGACATGGATTGTTCCCTGTTATAATAATTAAATTATAGAAAGCACACTAGCGTCCATACATCCGGTTTTCTTTTCTGTCGTGTCAGCAACGTGTATCTTGTTGGAGATTGCTTGTCCACATCCTCTGGGATCTATGTTTACAGTTGTTCGAAATGTGTTAATATATTCCACATGACAGGGTTGGGTTATACTTGATAGGACGATACTTTTGATTACGAGCAGATCAAGGATTTCCAGTTCCGCGCACGATTCCCCAACATACATCTGTTATGTTTTAGTCATTAGATTTTCCGTAAAACTATATTCTTTCATCTGTATCCTATGTCTACATTTGATTTTGTATCGAGTCTGTCAGAAATGCTTTTCATTCCACTGATATGTGTCCATTTCAGAAGGACTATCATGGACAGAGTTGCTTTGCAAAGAGTGTGCATTTCAAAGGGGTGCTTGTTGTCTCCCACAGTTGTCTAATTTCACACAACGTGCTTTTCGTTATACATTATTTGCCCACATCCCCCTGCCATATTGGTTTACATTTGTCATCATGCATTTGGCCTATATGTGTTGATTTCACCTGATAGTATTCAGTAGTATATCCTTCGGATACTCAAACCTTCTCATATGCAATATGTTTCGATTCGTTTATTGTTTTAAAGTAATCTGTAGTTCAGTGGATTGAACTCAGAGGGACGCTGTTGGTTAGTGTGTTGCAGTTTTAGAGCAGATTTGCAGCAGTGCTTCCCCCATCATCTCGATATATTAAGAGAAAGAGAGAGCCGCACGCAGAGCGCGCAGTCCGGTTACAGAGAACACCGAGCACGTAGACTCCGATATTGGATTATTTTGTTCCAGAGAGACTGATTATTGGCAGAGAATTGTGCTATTTTCTGAACTTACTTTTAACGGAACACTGCAAATTGTTTAATGGATTATATGGTGTTTATGGTTTCATTGTGAAAAGGATATGTCGAACAGAACAATGACACGGCAAGTACTGTTGTTTATCTCGGTCCTCTCTCTCAGTTCAGTGAACGGGCAGGTCAGTTACTCCATTCCGGAAGAAATGGCGAAAGGCTCTTTAGTCGGTAACATCGCGCAGGATTTGGGTTTAGATATCAAAAGACTGAAATCGGGTAAAGCTCGTATTTATACTGGAGACAGTACAGAATACATCGAGCTGAATACAGAAAGGGGAGTTCTCCTTATCAAGGAAAGAATAGACCGTGAAGCGTTGTGTGGAGAGACGACGCCATGCGCTTTACACCATCAAATTCTACTTGAAAACCCATTGGAATTTTACAGCTTAACGATTGAGATCACAGACATCAATGATAATTCACCGGGTTTCAAAAAGAATGAAATGGAATTCGAAATAAGTGAGTCATCACAGCCCGGAGCTAGGTTCGTTTTGGATAGAGCAGTTGATAATGACGTTGGTGTGAATGACCTGCAGAGTTACACCCTAAAATCAACCGATAATTTCATATTAAAATCACACATTTTACCTGACGGTAGTAAAAATGTGGAAATGGTATTGCAGACGCCTCTAGACCGAGAGAAACAGGAGCAGATATCGCTGATTTTGACAGCAGTAGATGGAGGAGAGCCTCAGCTATCAGGAACAATGCGGATAATCATCACTGTACTAGACGCCAATGATAATGCACCTGTCTGTTCCCAAGCCGTTTACAAGGCCAGTGTAACCGAGAACGCGCCTAAAGGCACCATTGTAGCTACAGTAAGCGCGACTGATGCTGATCAAGACTCATACGGAAAAGTGACATATTCTATGTCAAACATCGTCGAAGGCGGTGCTGAATTATTTGAAGTTGATGATGATGACGGTGTAGTGAGTCTATTAGGAAATATTGATTACGAAAGAATGAAAAAATATCAAATTGACATTCAAGCAAGAGACGCCGGAGGACTCATAGATTCTTGCAAAGTAATCGTCGATGTTTCTGATTTAAATGACAACAAACCAATCATTAATATTATGTCTAAGACAAATGCAATATTCGAAGATTCTGTGTCTGGCACAGTTGTAACAATTATCAATGTTCAAGACTCAGACTCGGGTGATAATGGTAAAGTAGAGTGTTCCATAAATGAAAACATTCCATTTACAATTAAATCAACGTCGAATCATTTCTATAGCTTAGTAACTGACAGCGACTTGGACCGAGAGAGAGCCTCTGAGTATAACATCAGTGTGACGTGCTCTGATGAGGGCGTGCCCTCGCTATCCAGCAGCGTCACTCTCACCTTACAGATATCAGATGTGAATGACAACGCGCCTGTCTTTGAGAGGAACTCATATGAGGCCTACATTATAGAAAACAATACACCGGGCCTCTCTATATTCACAGTGAAAGCCAGAGACGATGACTGGAACCAGAATGCCCGTGTTTCTTACATACTGGAGGAGTCCTTGGTTAAGGGAGTTCCCGTCTCCTCATATGTGTCCGTTAGTGCTGATAGTGGAGTCATACATGCAGTGCGCTCTTTTGACTACGAGCAGATCAAGGATTTCCAGTTCCACGTAAAAGCGCAGGATGGAGGCTCCCCTCCTCTCAGTTGCAATGTGACTGTGAAAATAATGATCCAGGACCAGAATGACAACGCGCCTCAGGTTCTGTATCCAGTCCAGACTAGCAGCTCCCTGGTGGCTGAAATGGTGCCTCGTTCAGCAGATGTGGGCTATCTTGTTACTAAAGTGGTGGCTGTTGATGTGGACTCTGGACAGAATGCCTGGCTCTCTTATAAACTGCAGAAAGCGACAGACAGGGCGCTGTTTGAAGTGGGCTTGCAGAATGGAGAAATAAGAACTGTACGCCAAGTCAATGATAAAGATGCTGTGAAACAAAGGCTCACTGTTGTTGTGGAGGACAACGGGCAGCCCTCTCGTTCAGCTACAGTCAATGTTAACGTGGCGGTGGCGGACAGCTTCCCTGAAGTGCTCTCGGAGTTCACTGACTTTACGCACGACAAGGAGTACAACGACAACCTGACTTTTTACTTGGTCTTGGCTTTGGCTGTAGTCTCATTTTTGTTTATTACGTGTTTAGTGGTTATCATATCAGTGAAAATATACAGATGGAGACAGTCTCGCATCCTCTATCATTCCAATCTCCCGGTTATTCCGTATTATCCACCGCGTTACGCAGATTCTTTGGGGACAGGAACTCTACAGCACGTGTACAATTACGAGGTGTGCAGGACGACTGACTCCAGAAAGAGTGACTGTCAGTTCGCCAGGCCCTGTAGTCAGAACGTACTGATAATGGACCCCAGTTCTACAGGGACGATGCAGCGGATTCAGAAAGAACAGAACATCCTGGATGAACCAGACTCCCCAATAGAGGTCTGTTATATTTGAGTCATTATCTTTTCCATAAAACGATATGTTTCATGTGTCTGTCTAAATGCATCGTCGATTTTATCTGTTTAAAATCTAGTATGTGTCGTACCTGGGGACTTTCCACGGTCAGAAATGCTCTTCCTTCTCCAGTACATGTGGGGCCATTTCAGCACCATGGTCATGGACAGCGGCTCTTGGCAAATAGCGTTTATTTCAATGCTTAGCAAATAGTTTCCTTTTGTAGAATATTTTCATGCAACGTGTATTTTACTAGACCTTTTTTGTTAATATCTCACTGACTTTGTTTTATCATATTTACATTGGCTTAGTTGTTGATATAAGAACAATACGCTAGTTTATAGTTTGTAAACTGAAACCTTAAGTATGTTGTACTGTTTTCATTTCATGTAGTTTAGTGCATTGAACTCAGAGGGACGCTGTTGGTCAGTGTGTTACAATTCTAGAGCAGATTTGCAGCAGTACCTCCCCCATCATCTCGATATATTAGAGAGAAAAAGACCCGCACAGGGCGCGCAGTCCGGTTTGCAGGGAACACTAACACGGTGACTCAGGGCTGCGATTCTTTTGTTCAACCTTGGTGGATTTTGGGACCATTTTTGTACGTTTTGCACTGGAAACCAGTGGAATATTACAGACTTCTATACGGATTAGAACGTTTGTGTTGTTTGATATCGCAGAGAAAATGTCGGACAGAACAATGACACGGCAAGTACTGTTGTTTATCTCGGTCCTCTCTCTCAGTTCAGTGAACGGGCAGGTCAGTTACTCCATTCCAGAGGAAATGGCGACAGGCTCTTTAGTCGGTAACATCGCACAGGATTTGGGTTTAGATATAAAAAGACTGAAATCAGGTAAAGCTCGTATTTATACTGGAAACAGCGCAGAATACATCGAGTTGAATAAAGAAAGGGGAGTTCTCCTTATCAGAGAGAGAATAGACCGTGAAGCGCTCTGCGGACAGACGACGCCTTGCGCACTGGATTTTCAGATTTCTCTTGAAACCCCGATGGAATTGTACCCGGTAACTGTTGAGATCACAGATATAAACGATAATGCTCCCAGTTTTAAAAAGGCTGAAAGAAGAGTGGAAATCAGTGAGTCGGCGGTGATTGGCTCTAAATTTGTGTTAGAGAAAGCAGTAGACCCAGACATTGGTTTAAACGGTCTCCAAACCTACTCGCTGAAACCCACAGACAATTTTATTCTGAAATTACATAGTCAGGCCGACGGAAGTAAAAAGGTAGAGATGGTTTTACAGAAACCTTTAGATAGAGAGAAACAGGAGCATATGTCGCTGTTGTTAACTGCTTTGGATGGAGGCAAGCCTCAAATGTCTGGGACAATGCAGATACACGTAACCGTGTTAGATGCAAACGACAATGCGCCGGTTTTTACCAAAACAGTTTATACGGCAACAATAACAGAGAATTCACAAAAAGGAACGGTTGTCACTACAGTTAGTGCTTCTGATGCAGACAAAGGCACAAATGGTGAAGTGTCCTATCTAATTTCGAATGGTATGGACAGTGGTTCAGAATTGTTTAATATAAATGCAGATGGAGATTTGATATTAGATGGCCCAATTGATTATGAAAAAGCCAGAAATTATCAGATTGATATAGAAGCAATAGACAGCGGAGGCCTTTCAGACTCAAGTAAAATAATAATTGATGTTATTGACGTGAATGACAATAGTGCTCTTATTAATTTAATTTCCAAGTCCGGTTCAATACCAGAGGATTCCCGTCTGAACACAGTAATAGCTATGATGAGCGTGAACGACCCTGATTCAGAAAATAATGGTAAAGTTCACTGTGAAATAAATGAGAACGTCCCATTCACTATTAAATCAACATCTAACGCATTTTACAGTCTAATAACGGATAGCGACTTGGACCGAGAGAGAGCCTCTGAGTATAACATCAGTGTGACGTGCTCTGATGAGGGAGTGCCCTCGCTATCCAGCAGCGTCACTCTCACCTTACAGATATCAGATGTGAATGACAACGCGCCTGTCTTTGAGAGGAGCTCATATGAGGCCTACATTATAGAAAACAACACACCGGGCCTCTCTATATTTACAGTGAAAGCCAGAGACGCTGACTGGAACCAGAATGCCCGTGTTTCTTACATACTGGAGGACTCTTCGGTTAACGGAGTGCCCGTTTCCTCATATGTGTCCGTTAGTGCTGATAGTGGAGTCATACATGCAGTGCGCTCTTTTGATTACGAGCAGATCAAGAAGTTCCAGTTCCACGTAAAAGCGCAGGATGGAGGCTCCCCTCCTCTCAGTAGCAATGTGACTGTGAAAATAATGATCCATGACCAGAACGACAACGCGCCTCAGGTTCTGTACCCAGTCCAGACTAGCAGCTCTCTGGTGGCTGAAATGGTGCCTCGTTCAGCAGATGTTGGCTATCTTGTCACTAAAGTGGTGGCTGTTGATGTGGACTCTGGACAGAATGCCTGGCTCTCGTATAAACTGCAGAAAGCGACAGACAGGGCGCTGTTTGAAGTGGGCTTACAGAATGGAGAAATAAGAACTGTACGCCAAGTCAATGATAAAGATGCTGTGAAACAAAGGCTCACTGTGGTAGTGGAGGACAATGGGCAGCCCTCTCGTTCAGCCACAGTCAATGTTAACGTGGCGGTGGCGGACAGCTTCCCTGAAGTGCTCTCGGAGTTCACTGACTTTACGCACGACAAGGAGTACAATGACAACCTGACTTTTTACTTAGTCTTGGCTTTGGCTGTCGTCTCATTTCTGTTCATCGCGTGTTTAGTGTTTATTATATCAGTGAAAATATACAGATGGAGACAGTCTCGCATCCTCTATCATTCCAACCTCCCGGTTATTCCGTATTATCCACCACGTTACGCAGACACTCTGGGGACAGGAACTCTACAGCACGTGTACAATTACGAGGTGTGCAGGACGACTGACTCCAGAAAGAGTGACTGTCAGTTCGCCAGACCCTATAGTCAGAATGTACTGATAATGGACCCCAGTTCTACAGGGACGATGCAGCGGATGCAGAACGAACAGAACATCCTGGATGAACCAGACTCCCCAATAGAGGTCTGTTATATTTAAATAATTTGTATTTTCCCTGAAACTGTATGTTTCATATACACTTCTCAAAAAAATAAAGGGAACACTAAAATAACACACCCTAGATCTGAATGAATAAAATATTCTTATTAAATACTTTTTTCTTTACATAGTTGAATGTGCTGACAACAGCATCACACAAAAATTATCAATGGAAATCAAATGTATCAACCCATGGAGGTCTGGATTTGGAGTCACATTCAAAATTAAAGTGGAAAACCACACTACAGGCTGATCCAGCTTTTATGTAATGTCCTTAAAACAAGTCAAAATGAGGCTCAGTAGTGTGTGTGGCCTCCACGTGCCTGTATGACCTCCCTACAACGCCTGGGCATGCTCCTGATGAGGTGGCGCATGGTCTCCTGAGGGATCTCCTCTCAGACCTGGACTAAAGCATCCGCCAACTCCTTGACAGTCTGTGGTGCAACGTGGCGTTGGTGGATGGAGCGAGACATGATGTTCCAGATGTGCTCAATTGGATTCAGGTCTGGGGAACGGGCGGGCCAGTCCATAGCATCAATGCCTTCCTCTTGCAGGAACTGCTGACACACTCCAGCCACATGAGGTCTAGCATTGTCTTGCATTAGGAGGGGTCTGAGGATCTCATCTCGGTACCTGATGACAGTCAGGCTACCTCTGGCGAGCACATGGGGGGCTGTGCGGCCCCCCAAAGAAATGCCACCCCACACCATGACTGACCCACCGCCAAACCGGTCATGCTGGAGGCTGTGGCAGGCAGCAGAACGTTCTCCACGGCGTCTCCAGACTCTGTCACGTCTGTCACATGTGCTCAGTGTGAACCTGCTTTCATCTGTGAAGAGCACAGGGCGCTAGTGGCGAATTTGCCAATCTTGGTGTTCTCTGGCAAATGCCAAACATCCTGCACGGTGTTGGGATGTAAGCACAACCTCCACCTGTGGACTTCGGGCCCACATACCACCCTCATGGAGTCTGTTTCTGACCGTTTGAGCAGACACATGCACATTTGTGGCCTGCTGGAGGTCCTCCTTGCACAAAGTCGGAGGTAGCGGTCCTGCTGTTGCCCTCCTACGGCCTCCTCCACGTCTCCTGATGTACTGGCCTGTCTCCTGGCAGTGCCTCCATGCTCTGGACACTACGCTGACAGACACAGCAAACCTTCTTGCCACATCTCTCATTGATGTTCCATCCTGGATGAGCTGCACTACCTGAGCCACTTGTGTGGGTTGTAGACTCCGTCTCATGCTACCACTAGAGTGAAAGCACCGCCAACATTCAAAAGTGATCAAAACATCAGCCAGGAAGCATAGGAACTGAGAAGTGGTCTGTGGTCCCCACCTGCAGAACCACTCCTTTATTGGGGGTGTCTTGCTAATTGCCTATAATTTCCACCTGTTGTCTATTCCATTTGCACAACAGCATGTGAAATTTATTGTCAATCAGTGTTGCTTCCTAAGTGGACAGTTTAATTTCACAGAAGTGTGATTGACTTGGAGTTAAATTGTGTTGTTTAGGTGTTCCCTTTATTTTTTTGAGCAGTGTATGTCTGTCTATATGTAGGCTATCGGTGATTTTACCCGTTTGAAATCAAGTCTGTGTACCTGGCAAGTTTCCATGGTCATAAATGCTCCATATTCCACTAATATGTGGTCATTTCAGCACCACGGACATGGACAGCGGTGGTTTGCAAATAATCTGTATTTCAATCAGTGAGCCTGCAGTTTTCTAAAGTAGCAGTTTCACTCAACGTGTATTATCTTTAGACCTTGTTTGTTCACATCTCATTGACATATTGGTTTTCATTTATCATTAATACATTGGCCTGTTTGTGTTGTTAGCATAGTTGTACTGTGTTTTATAGTTTGGAGACTCAAACTTTCTCAAGTGTGTTCGAATATATATATATTTTTCAATATATCTGTAGTTCAGTGGGTTGAACTCATAGGGACGCTGTTGGTTAGTGTGTTGCAGCTTCATAGCAAATGTGTCGCAGTACTTCCCCCATCATCTCGATATATTAGACAGAGACAGAGCGGCACACAGAGCGCACAGTCAGGTTTACAGAGAACACTAATACTAAGATACAGAGCTGCCATTCTCTTGTTCCAAAATTGTTTATTGTTGAGTCGTTTACCTTTGATGTTTTGAACTAGAAACGAATGCAATATTACTGACTTCTTTACGGATTATAACCTGCTTGTTGTTTCATGGTGAAGGGAAAATATCGGACAGAACAATGACACGGCAAGTACTGTTGTTTCTCTCGGTCCTCTCTCTCAGTTCAGTGAACGGGCAGGTCAGTTACTCCATTCCGGAGGAAATGGCGACAGGCTCTTTAGTCGGTAACATCGCGCAGGATTTGGGTTTAGATATCAAAAGACTGAAATCAGGTAAAGCTCGTATTTATACAGGAGACAGCGCTGAATACATCGAGTTGAATAAAGAAAGGGGAGTTCTCCTTATCAAAGAGAGAATAGACCGTGAAGCTCTCTGCGGACAGACGACGCCTTGCGCACTGCATTTTCAAATTATTTTAGAAAATCCCATGGAATTCTTTCGAGTAACTGTTGAGATTACAGATGTAAACGATAATGCTCCTAGTTTTAAAAAGAACGAGAGACGTTTTGAAATTAGTGAATCCGCTGTTACTGGCTCTACGTTTATGCTGGAGAGGGCGATGGATCCTGACGTTGATGTTAACGGTCTCCAGAGCTACATCCTTAAACCCACTGCCAATTTTCAGTTGAAACTAAAAAATCAACCTGACGGGAGTAAAAAAGTAGAGATGGTTTTACAGAAACCTTTAGATCGAGAGAAACAGGAGCAGATATCTTTAGTCTTAACCGCACTCGATGGAGGTGAGCCTCAGTTGTCTGGAACAGTGCAGATACACGTCATTGTATTAGATGCGAACGACAATGCCCCGATTTTTACGCAGGAGATATACAAAGCAACCGTTGTTGAAAATTCCCCGAAAGGAACCTTGATGACAAAAGTCAGCGCATCTGACGCGGATAAAGGATCAAATAGTGTCGTTAGCTATTCTTTGTCCAGCAGTACTGATCTGTTTGAGTTAGACAGCGACAGTGGAGAACTTAGACTCATTGGTCAAATAGATTATGAAAAAGCTAAACATTATCAAATGTTTATTGAGGCAATGGATGAGGGAGGACTATCCGATTCTAGTAAAATAATCATCGATATTATTGACGTCAACGACAACAGTCCCGTTATTAATATAATGTCAAAGTCTAGTTCAATAGCTGAGGACTCAAGCCCAAATATGGTTATAGCTATGATCAACGTTAACGATCCGGACTCTGACCACAACGGTCAAGTAAACTGTGGGATAAATGAAAATATTCCCTTCACCATTAAATCTACATCCAATAAATTCTATAGCCTTGTAACTGACAGTGACTTGGACCGAGAGAGAGTCTCTGAGTATAACATCAGTGTGACGTGCTCTGATGAGGGAGTGCCCTCGCTCTCCAGCAGCGTCACTCTCACCTTGCAGATATCAGATGTGAATGACAACGCACCTGTCTTTGAGAGGAGCTCATATGAGGCCTACATTATAGAAAACAACACACCGGGCCTCTCTATATTCACAGTGAAAGCCAGAGACACTGACTGGAACCAGAATGCCCGTGTTTCTTACATACTGGAGGACTCCTCGGTTAACGGAGTGCCCGTTTCCTCATATGTGTCCGTTAGTGCTGATAGTGGAGTCATCCATGCAGTGCGCTCTTTTGACTACGAGCAGATCAAGGATTTCCAGTTCTGCGTAAAAGCGCAGGATGGAGGCTCCCCTCCTCTCAGTAGCAATGTGACTGTGAAAATAATGATCCAGGACCAGAATGACAACGCGCCTCAGGTTCTGTACCCAGTCCAGACTAGCAGCTCTCTGGTGGCTGAAATGGTGCCTCGTTCAGCAGATGTTGGCTATCTTGTGACTAAAGTGGTGGCTGTTGATCTGGACTCTGGACAGAATGCTTGGCTCTCGTATAAACTACAGAAAGTGACAGACCGAGCGCTGTTTGAAGTGGGCTTACAGAATGGGGAAATAAGAACTATACGCCAAGTCAATGATAAAGATGTTGTGAAACAAAGGCTCACTGTTGTAGTGGAGGACAACGGGCAGCCCTCTCGTTCAGCTACAGTCAATGTTAACGTGGCGGTGGCGGACAGCTTCCCTGAAGTGCTCTCGGAGTTCACTGACTTTACGCACGACAAGGAGTACAATGACAACCTGACTTTTTACTTAGTCTTGGCTTTGGCTGTAGTCTCATTTCTGTTTATCACGTGTTTAGTGGTTATTATATCAGTGAAAATATACAGATGGAGACAGTCTCGCATCCTCTATCATTCCAATCTCCCGGTTATTCCGTATTATCCACCACGTTACGCAGACACTTTGGGGACAGGAACTCTACAACACGTGTACAATTACGAGGTGTGCAGGACGACTGACTCCAGAAAGAGTGACTGTCAGTTCGCCAGACCCTGTAGTCAGAACGTACTGATAATGGAGCCCAGTTCTACAGGGACGATGCAGCGGATGCAGAACGAGAAGAACATCCTGGATGAACCAGACTCCCCACTAGAGGTTGGTGTTATTGAAAATGATTTGTACTATTTACTCAAGTGTTCTTGGAAACAGCCTTTTCGATGGTCTGAAATTCGTCATATGCCGGTTGCATTTTCAGATCGCCGACTCGTGTCCTTCTCAGCACCAGGGCTGTGGACAGCGCCGTTTTTCTTTCATTGCGCTCCAGTGAGAGTTTCATGCCCATGTCA
The DNA here is from genome assembly GCF_023373465.1 of Oncorhynchus keta. Classification (NCBI taxonomy): domain Eukaryota; kingdom Metazoa; phylum Chordata; class Actinopteri; order Salmoniformes; family Salmonidae; genus Oncorhynchus; species Oncorhynchus keta. The sequence goes on along the minus strand of NC_068424.1, from coordinate 48,658,933 downwards.
AAGTGTGATGTAGAACTAAAGCCAGAGAAGGTTCCCACTGCATGATTCACATCTACACGAGTGTGTCAATATTTTCCCGCTTGTCTAGAACAATTTAAAACTACTTTGAGCACAGTCTTTGTGTGGCCTATGCACTTCCAGTGTGTTATGTTGGTGACATGGTTCAAGTGAAGACGTGTTGCTATGTGACTCCGTGGTAACGTTCAATCGGCCTACCTCACTCACATTCATCTCATCATACTCCTCTGATGTAGTGTGTTATCGTTTATTTTAGATTCTGCATTAGCTTCTTGTTTAATATTTCATGTAGTTTGCTTGCCATAGGATATGCTTTGTGATGTTACTTCAACTTCATAGAAAGCTGAAGCATTTCAGCGGATATGTGGCATTCGATTTCAATTGACAGTGATGAGAATTAAGGTCGTGTAATGTTTGATATTTTCTGTCAGTGGGCTAATTTAAACTTGACATTGCCATTGTTGACTGGAAATACCGCTATACGTTTTCTTGAATTCGTTTTGTGTAGTTCATTGCATTGAACTCAAAGGGCCGCTGTTGGTCAGTGTGTTGCAGTTTTCGAGCAGATTTGCAGCAGTACCTCCCCCATCATCTCGATACGTTAGAGAGAGAAAGAGCCGCACGCAGAGCGCACAGTCCGGGTTATAGAGAACACTAAGCACGGAGACAGCAGCCTGGGATTCTTTTGTTCCAGAATTGTGCATTTCTTCGTCAATTAACTTTGATGTTTTCAACTGGAAAACTAATGGAATATTGCAGTCTGTTTTACGGATTATAACCTGCTTGTGGTTTCATGGTGAAGGGAAAATGTCGGACAGAACAATGACACGGCAAGTACTGTTGTTTATCTCGGTCCTCTCTCTCAGTTCAGTGCACGGGCAGGTCAGCTACTCCATTCCGGAGGAAATGGCGACAGGCTCTTTAGTCGGTAACATTGCGCAGGATTTGGGTTTAGATATCAAAAGACTGAAATCAGGTAAAGCTCGTATTTATACAGGAAACAGCGCAGAATACATCGAGTTGAATAAAGAAAGGGGAGTTCTCCTTATCAAAGAGAGAATAGACCGTGAAGCTCTCTGCGAACAGACGACGCCTTGCGCCCTTGATTTTCAAATGATTTTAGAGAATCCAATGGAATTATATACAATAACGATTGAGATCACAGATATAAATGATAACGCTCCCAGTTTTGGAAAAAGTGAAATGAAATTTGAGATTAGTGAAATTGCAGGTACCGGAGCTAGATTTATGCTGGAGAGGGCAGTGGATTCTGATGTTGGTGTTAACGGTCTTCAAACCTACGCCCTTAAACCCACTGATCACTTTAAATTACAACTGAAACACCAGCCAGACGGTAGCAAAAAGGTAGAGATGGTTTTACAGAAGCCAATAGATCGAGAGGAACAAGAAAATATTAAATTAGTGCTAACAGCAATGGATGGAGGCGAGCCTAAAATGACTGGAACGCTGCAAATCCATGTCACAGTACAAGACGCGAATGACAATGCTCCGGTTTTTACCCAGGAGATTTACAAAGCCACGGTTGTGGAGAATTCTCCTAAAGGAGCCGTGTTAACTACTGTCAGTGCATCTGATGCGGACAAGTGGTCTAATAGTCTCGTTACCTACTCTTCATCAAGTGGCACCGCCGGTGTATCGGATTTGTTTGAGTTAGACCATGACAGCGGCGAATTGAAATTGATTGGTCATATAGATTATGAAAAACAAAAACATTATCAAATATTTATTGAGGCAAAAGACCAGGGAGGTCTGTCAGACTCAAGTAAAATAATTATAGATGTTAGTGACATGAATGATAATAGTCCTGTTATCAATTTGATATCCAAATCAAGTTCAATACCAGAGGATTCCAGTCCGAACACAGTAATAGCTATGATGAGCGTGAACGACCCCGATTCAGAAAGTAATGGTAAAGTTCACTGTGGCATGAATGAGAACGTCCCATTCACTATTAAATCAACATCTAATGCCTTTTACAGTCTAGTAACGGATAGCGACTTGGACCGAGAGAGAGCCTCTGAGTATAACATCAGTGTGACCTGCTCTGATGAGGGAGTGCCCTCGCTCTCCAGCAGCGTCACTCTCACCTTACAGATATCAGATGTGAATGACAACGCGCCTGTTTTTGAGAGGAGCTCATATGAGGCCTACATTATAGAAAACAACACACCGGGCCTCTCTATATTCACAGTGAAAGCCAGTGACGTTGACTGGAACCAGAATGCCCGTGTTTCTTACATACTGGAGGACTCCTCGGTTAACGGAGTGCCCGTTTCCTCATATGTGTCCGTTAGTGCTGATAGTGGAGTCATACATGCAGTGCGCTCTTTTGACTACGAGCAGATCAAGGATTTCCAGTTCCGTGTAAAAGCGCAGGATGGAGGCTCCCCTCCTCTCAGTAGCAATGTGACTGTGAAAATAATGATCCAGGACCAGAATGACAACGCGCCTCAGGTTCTGTATCCAGTCCAGACTAGCAGCTCTCTGGTGGCTGAAATGGTGCCTCGTTCAGCAGATGTGGGCTATCTTGTTACTAAAGTGGTGGCTGTTGATGTGGACTCTGGACAGAATGCCTGGCTCTCTTATAAACTGCAGAAAGCGACAGACAGGGCGCTGTTTGAAGTGAGCTTACAGAATGGAGAAATAAGAACTATACGCCAAGTCAACGATAAAGATGCTGCGAAACAAAGGCTCACTGTCGTAGTGGAGGACAACGGGCAGCCCTCTCGTTCAGCTACAGTCAATGTTAACGTGGCGGTGGCGGACAGCTTCCCTGAAGTGCTCTCGGAGTTCACTGACTTTACGCACGACAAGGAATACAACGACAACCTGACTTTTTACTTAGTCTTGGCTCTGGCTGTAGTCTCATTTTTCTTTATTGTGTCCATCATAGCCATCATGTCAGTGAAATGCTACAGATGGAGACGTGAGCGCATGTTTTACAAATCCAACGGGAATCTCCCAGTTATTCCGTATTACCCGCCCCTTTACGCTGACGTAGGTGGCACAGGGACACTGCGACACGTATATAATTACGAGGTATGTGGAACAGCTGATTCCGGAAAGAGTGATTTGAAATACGTCAGACCTTACAGTCAGAGCATCATTAGTCTGGACGGAACTCAGACACTCCCCCACGCGCAGAGGGACACACTGATCAATGATAATGAGGATAACCAGGTGAGCATGATCAACTGGCTCTCATAACCTCAGAATATGAAGGATGTCACTGATTCTCATTTCATAACCTTACACTTCAATGATTTCAAATATATATTCAATAGTTTGCTGCAAAGAGATCTTTCTATACTTGGGAGAGTACTTCTGTCCAAGGCAAAGGGACTGTCTCGTGTTGTGTACCCATTCATTATCGTTATGTGTAAATCCTGCTACTTGTAAAGAGATCAATAAGACCTTTCTTGACTTCATCTGGAAAAATAAGTCTCACAGCCTAAAAAAGTCCTAGAAGTGTTGGATTTTGTTGACATAAATAACACTTTCAAGATAAACTGGTTGAAAGGATGTTTGATCAATACTGATTCAATATGGTATTTCATTCCAATTTCATTCTAATGTGTTTAATAAGTTGGGAGGGCTTCGATTTTTACTGAAATGTAATTATATTCCTGAAAGAGTACCTGCTAAATTGGCTAGGTTTCTCCAACAATATTTAGTGGCCTGAAAAATATGTGTCCTGTACAATTTTTCCCCACATAAAGCTCTTTTGTGGAATAATTAAGACATAACTGTTAAGGAATAAGTCATTGTTCTACCCCAGCTGGCATGAGAGGAATATTGACTTTGTTCTTGATGTTTTCAACAACAAGGGCAATATTCTCACATATGAACAGTTTATAACAATGAAAGAGTTTCCAATACCTTTCAGAGAGTTTATTTATGTGATCAAAGCTTTACCCAGTGGCCTAACTACACTAATGAAAACTCATCTCAGCTTTGGTAAGGATCACAAAGTTGATCCAGAACTCAGATTGGAAGGCGTGGGCTTACTTGAGAAATCTCATTGTAATAAATATATAAGACAAATGATTCATTCACAAAAAGAAAAAGAAAAAACACTTCAATGATTTCACAAGCAAATGTTACTGTGATTCTGTTGCCCTGTGGTTATATTCCAAACATTGAGCAGTGGGCTTCGCTCTAGAATGTCTGAACTGTGTTTCCTATGGATTTGTTTAATTCAACTCTCTGACAGCTTTCCGTTATGATCATGCCAGTATTGTGAATTCAGTGATGGTGTATAATGGCCTAATTGTAACCAGCATACAGTTAATGCTCAATAACAGCTCATACATAAAAGTAAATGGTCACTGTCATTATGCCTTTATAATAGTGCATACGTATTTGGTTTTTGGATATGCGTATATTACGCATGGTTGGCGAGCATATGTGCTTTGCATATTCTGTGTGTACTTTACACTCCTGAACTCAGAGGGCCGCTGTTGGTCAATGTGTTGCAGATTTGCAGTAGTACCTCCCCCATCATCTCGATATATTGGAGAGAGAAAGCGCTGAGAAAGCGAGATTTTTTTTAAGCGCGGATAATAAGAGTTCTTTACGGATTATAATATGTGTGTTGTTTGATATCGTAGAGAAAATGTCAGACAGAACAATGACACGGCAAGTACTGTTGTTTATCGCGGTCCTCTCTCTCAGTTCAGTGCACGGGCAGGTCAGTTACTCCATTCCGGAGGAAATGGCGACAGGCTCTTTAATCGGTAACATGGCACAGGATTTGGGTTCAGATGTTAAAACCTCTTGAAACTATAGGGGCACTATTTCATTATTGGATAAAAAACCGTGCCCGTTTTAAGCGCAATATTTTGTCACGAAAAGATGCTCAACTATGCATATAATTGACAGCTTTGGAAAGAAAACACTCTGACGTTTCCAAATCTGCAAAGATATTGTCTGTGAGTGCCCCAGAACTGATGCTACAGGCGAAACCAAGATGAAACTTCAAACCGGAAGTGAGCAACATTTTTGAGGCGCTGTTTTCCATTGTCTCCTTATATGGCTGTGAATGTGCCAGGAACGAGCCTACACTTTCTGCCGTTTCCCCAAGGTCTCTGCAGCATTGTGACGTATTTGTAGGCATATCATTGGAAGATTGGCCATAAGAGACTACATTTACCAGGTGTCCGCCCGGTGTCCGTTGTTGAAATTGGTGCGTAATCTTCAGCTGGAAGCATTTTTCCATGGGATTCAGAGGAGAAAGCACACTTCCACGAACGATACATCATCCAAGAGATATGTGAAAAACACTTTGAAGATTGATTCTAAACGACGTTTGCCATGTTTCAGTCGATATTATGGAGTTAATTTGGAAAAAAGTTTGGCGTTTTGATGACTGAATTTTCAGGGTTTTTTTGGTAGCCAAACGTGATGTACAAAACGAAGCGATTTCCCCTACACAAAGAATCATTTTGGAAAAACTGAACATTTGCTATCTAACTGAGAGTCTCTTCATTGAAAACATCCAAAGTTCTTCAAAGGTAAATTATTTTATTTGAATGCTTTTCTTGTTTTTGTGAAAATGTTGCCTGCTCAATGCTACGCTAAATGCTACGCTAGCTATCAATACTTTTACACAAATGCTTGTTTTGCTATGGTTGAAAAGCATATTTTGAAAATCTGAGATGACAGTGTTGTTAACAAAAGGCTAAGCTTGAGAGCTAGCATATTTATTTCATTTCATTTGCGATTTTCATGAATAGTTAACGTTGCGTTATGCTAATGAGCTAGACGCTGTATTCACGATCCAGGATCCGGGATGACTAGTATCTAGAGTTAAACTACATAAATCAGGTATAGCTCGTATTCATACTGGAGAGAGCGTAGAATACACCGAGTTAAAGAAAGAAAGAGGAGTTCTCCTTATCAAAGAGAGACTAGACGGTGAAGCGCTCTGTGGACAGATAACGCCTTCACACATCGTTGTGGAGCAGTGGTGATTTGAGCATGTGTATCTTGGTGGGGCAAACTCCCCAACATTTTTTTAGACTCATGCCAGCAAAGCCACCACACAACAAAATACTAAACAATACATTATTTGCACTGTAGCGGTGACAAACGGTGCCTACAATCTGTTGGGGTCTACATAAAGCTGTCCCAACAGCAGGGCTTTCTTTTCAGCACCATGTTTTGAATCCTTACTGCTGTTACACCTGGCTATCAGCGGAGCCTTGTCTGGCAGCGAAACAGTTCATTCTGCCTCATTTACTGCCTTTAAAAAAACCATAGCTGATATGTCTGACTTGCTTAAACAAACGTGGTTTCTACTGACAACTGAGATGTACAAACTATGGCATAAGGGGACGACAAGCGGATAAGAGCCAATCTGTAATTTCGATGAAGACATTAATGAGCGAGCAAGGACAGACATAGTCAATATAACTATTTGTTATGCACTTTGGAAATGTACAGCGACAGAATTCAGAACATGGGCCGTTCGTACAGTGTTCTACCTGTTCACCAATTCAGATCCGTAGGATAAATAACAGGGGCATGTAAGCAGACAATGAAAGCTAATACAATATTCGATGATGACATTTCTCTAAAACAGGCGATAGGCTACATGTGCACCATCAACAGCTAACAGCTTACTACACAACATACACTTAGTATTACTTTCTTAGCTACAGTACACATATCTCCCTGGCATATTACATTATTTATACAGCAGCATTCAAAACATTTTTGGACTCACCTTGTTGTGCTGTGCTCACTTGAACAGGAAGGTGGCGCGGCGGTCCTTCGTGGGCAAATTTTGTTATCAAACTTTATCATCAAGTCTGGCATTCTCTGGATTTATGGTGCTTTCAAGACAACTGAGTACTCTGAAAAAACTAGAATCATGACGTCAGTGATCTTCAGGTCGGAGCTCTAGAAAGAGGCCCCAGTTCCCGACTTGATTTCAGAGATTAGATGACCATTCAAAACGTATTTTCCCAATCGGAGATCATTTTTCTTCGAGTTCCCAGTTGTCTTGAACTAACTGATGTCGGATATTTCCCAGTTCCGAGTTTCCACTTGTTTTGAACGCGGCAGAAGTTATGCTGGATTTACAGCATGGCCAATGTTGAATGTTTATCCTTTTAAGCTTGGAAAAGAGACACATTTAAACCCATACTTGGACCACACACCCACTCCACTGAATAGCAGGCTAGTGGCTGCTTTGCAATGCTTGCAGTTAGCCACTGACTCATTCCAAACCACTCATTGTTGAATTTGCGATTTCCAACTTGTTGTGTAATGTTTATGTCCAATGGCCAAAGAGGACCGATATGTTTATCTATTTTTCTCCATAATTTCTCTTCATATGACAACGATTGAAAAGGATTTGACAGTAGATTGTCGACTTGATTCATGATAATGACTCTTAGCTTGCTAGCTAATATTTTGAAAGTATGATGTTGACATGATCAGTCCTTTCAAATCCATGGTAGATATAATGTTATTTGACGTAATTTTATCTGTGGCCAATGACCTTGAGCCTTGTTGTATTTAACTTCTAATGTAACTCTATGGCAGCATTCAAGGGGCTTACATTTTCCAACTCTCCCGGTTGATTTTGCAGTGACATAGTGTCCCCATGAGTGACAGAACACTGAGCCAATCACGGCTCAACTAGAGAGCATTACTAACCCCTACGCTCCGTATTTTCCACTGGCTACCCCACCACCACAGAAAGCACTGAGCTAGGCTGAAACCCCTGCATTTTGGAGATGCCTTACTCACGAAAGCAAAAAAGAGAATATGTTTGTATGTGGCTTTGTTAACTCAATTATTCTTTTTTTTACATTCTTTGTAAACTGATATGTGACACATATTAATGCCAAAGTTACATGCAAAACAGGCAAACAAGTAAAAACAGATGGGGCTCACTGAATGATGGGTTGCCACTGTTCTGGAGAACCCAATGGAGTTGTTTTGAATAACTGTAGAGATCACAGATATCAATGACACTGCTTCCAGTTTTAACATGAATGAGAAACCTTCTGAAATCAGCTGTGATTTAATCTAAATTTGTGTGGAAGAAAGCAGGGTATCCAGACAGGTTTAAATGGTCTTCAAAGCTACTCGCTGAAACCCACAGACACTTTTGTCTTGAAACTCGAAAATCAGGTCGACGGGTGTAAAAAAACAGAAACCTTTAGATCGAGAGGAACAGGTATCTTTAGTCTTAACTTCTATCGATGGATATGAGAGCCTCGGCTGTTTGGTACTGGGCAGATACACGTCACTGTTCTAGATGCAAACAACAATGCTCCGGTTTTTAGCAACCGGATTTTAAGGCAACTATTACAGAGAATTCCCCCAAAGGAACCTATTTGACGACAACTAATACATCGATTGCAGACAAAGGCTCAAATGGTGAAGTGTCTTATTCCATATCGAATAATATGGATAATGTATCAGACATTTTTCATATACATGCAAATGGAGAGGTGATATTAGTCGGCAAGGTTGACTTTGAAAAAGCCAAACATTACCAAATAGATATCGAAGCAATAGACAATGGTGGTCTATCAGATTCCAGTAAGGTAATAGTTGATGTTATCGATAACAATGCTCCAGTAATCAGTGTACTTTCGAAATCTAGTTCAATACCAGAGGACTCAATTCAAAATACGTTCAGCGTCCACGATCCTGACTGATAGTTACGGTCAGGTGCACTGTGGTATAAATGAAAATATCCCATTTACTATTAAATCTACATCAAATGTTTTTGTTTACAGCCTATAAAGACACAGTGACTTGGACACTAAACCTCGCTCTCCAGCAGCGTCACTCTCACCTTACAGATATCCGATGTGAATGACAACGCGCCTGTCTTTGAGAGGAGCTCATATGAGGCCTACATACTGGAGGACTCCTCGGTTAACAGAGTGCCCGTTTCCTCATATGTGTCCGTTAGTGCTGATAGTGGAGTCATACATGCAGTGCGCTCTTTTGACTACGAGCAGATCAAGGGTTTCCAGTTCCGCGTAAAAGCGCAGGATGGAGGCTCCCCTCCTCTCAGTAGCAATGTGACTGTGAAAATAATGAACCAGGACCAGAACGACAACGCGCCTCAGGTTCTGTACCCAGTCTAGACTAGCATCTCTCTGGTGGCTGAAATGGTGCCTCGTTCAGCGGATGTGGGCTATCTTGTCACTAAAGTAATGGCTGTTGATGTGGACTCTGGGCAGAATTCCTGGCTCTCATATGAACTGCAGAAAACGAGAGACAGGGCGCTGTTTGATGTGGGCTTACAGAATGGGGAAATAAGAACTATACGCCAAGTCAGTGATAAAGATGCTGTGAAACAAAGGCTCACTGTTGTAGTGGGTGACAACGGGCAGCCCTTTCGTTCAGCCACAGTCAATGTTAACGTGGCGGTGGCGGACAGCTTCCCTGAAGTGCTCTCGGAGTTCACTGACTTTACGCACGACAAGGAGTACAATGACAACCTGACTTTTTACTTAGTCTTGGCTTTGGCTAAAGTCTAATTTATGTTCATCACGTGTTTAGTGGTTATTATATCAGTGAAAATATACAGATGGAGACAGTCTCTTATTCTCTATCATTCCAATCTCCCGGTTATTCCGTATTATCCACCGCGTTACGCAGACACTTTGGGGACAGGAACTCTACAGCACGTGTACAATTACGAGGTGTGCAGGACGACTGACTCCAGAAAGAGTTACTGTCAGTTCGCCAGACCCTGTAGTCAGAACGTACTGATAATGGACCCCAGTTCTACAGGGACGATGCAGCGGATGCAGAACGAACAGAAAGAACATCCTGGATGAACCAGACTCCCCAATAGAGGTCTGTTATATTTGAGTCATTATCTTTTCCATAAAACGATATGTTTCATGTGTCTGTCTAAATGTATCGGCGATTTTATCTGTTTAAAATCTAGTATGTGTCGTACCTGGGGACTTTCCATTTTCAGAGATCCTCTTCCATTTCAGCACCATGGTCATGGACGGCGGCTCTTGGCTCTTGGCAAATAGGTAGCCAGTACTTTCCTAAGGTAGACTATTTTCATGCAACGTGTATTTCATTAGAACTTGTTTGTAAACATCTCACTGACATTATTTTGCCATTGGCTTATATGTTGATGTAATAGTAGTACGGTATTTTATTGTTTGTAAACTCAAACCTTCCCAAGTATGTTGTACTGTTTTTATTTTATGTAGTTTAGTGCATTGAACTCAGAGGGACGCTGTTGGTCAGTGTGTTGCTGTTTTAGAGCAGATTTGCAACAGTACCTCCCCCATCATCTCGATATATTAGAGAGAGAAAGAGAGGCACGCAGATCCGCACGCAGAGCGCTGGAGTCCGGGCTATCGAGAACATTGTGACACTGAGCTGCGATTCTTTTGTTACACGGTGGTGGAGTTTGGGCACGTTTTATTTTGATGTTTTTCACTGGAATCTAATGGAACATTACAGACTTCTTTGCGGATTATAGCGTTTGTATTGTTTCATGGTGAAGGGAAAATGTCGCATAGAACAATGACACGGCAAGTACTGTTGTTTATCTCGGTCCTCTCTCTCAGTTCAGTGAACGGGCAGGCCAGTTACTCCATTCCAGAGGAAATGGCGAAAGGCTCTTTAGTCGGTAACATAGCGCAGGATTTGGGTTTAGATATCAAAAGACTGAAATCAGGTAAAGCTCGTATTTATACAGGAGACAGCGCAGAATACATCGAGTTGAATAAAGAAAGGGGAGTTCTCCTTATCAGAGAGAGAATAGACCGTGAAGCTCTCTGCGGACAGACGACGCCTTGTGCACTGCATTTCCAGCTTATTCTGGTGGACCCGATGGAATTTTACAGCATTATCGTTGAGGTAACAGATGTAAACGATAATGCTCCGGTTTTCAAAAAGAGAGAAATGAAATTCAGAATCAGTGAGTCGTCCGTTACTGGAGCGAAATTCGTGTTAGAGAGGGCGATGGATCTGGATGTTGATTATAATGGCCTCCAAAGCTATTCATTGAATCCCACCGATAATTTCATCTTGAAATTACAAACCCAACCTAATGGCGGAAAGACAGTAGAAATGGTTTTACAGAAACCTTTAGATCGAGAGAAACAGGAGCATTTGTCTTTGATATTAACCGCAATAGATGGAGGTGAGCCTCAGATGTCTGGAACAGTGCAGATTCATATTACTGTACTAGACGCCAATGATAATGCACCTGTTTTTACACAGGGAATCTACAAGGCTACCCTAAGAGAGAACTCACCAAAGGGCACAGTTTTAATTTCTGTCAGTGCGTCTGATTCTGATCAAGGTTCTTATGGTAAAGTAACCTATTCGATTTCCAATTCCCTCGACGATGTGTCTGAATTGTTTGAAATGAATGGTGACAATGGTGAAGTTAGACTAATAGGAAATATTGATTATGAAAAGGCACGACAATATCAGATACATGTACAGGCCAGTGATGACGGAGGGCTCACCGAATCGTGTAAAATCATGGTCGAAGTCCTTGATACAAATGACAATATACCAGCCATTAATGTGATGTCGAAGTCTAGTGCCATATCGGAAGACATGAAACTTGGTACGGTTGTGACTATGATGAACATACAAGACCCAGACTTCGGTGAAAACGGCAAAGTTCAGTGCTCAATAAACGAGAACATTCCCTTTGCGATGAAATCAACATCGAATAATTTCTTTACTGTAGTAACTGACAGTGACTTGGACCGAGAGAGAGCCTCTGAGTATAACATCAGTGTGACGTGCTCTGATGAGGGCGTGCCCTCGCTCTCCAGCAGCGTCACTCTCACCTTACAGATATCAGATGTGAATGACAACGCGCCTGTCTTTGAGAGGGGCTCATATGAGGCCTACATTATAGAAAACAACACACCGGGCCTCTCTATATTCACAGTGAAAGCCAGAGACGTTGACTGGAACCAGAATGCCCGTGTGTCTTACATACTGGAGGACTCCTCGATTAACGGAGTGCCCATCTCCTCATATGTGTCCGTTAGTGCTGATAGTGGAGTCATCCATGCAGTCCGCTCTTTTGACTACGAGCAGATCAAGGATTTCCAGTTCCGTGTAAAAGCCCAGGATGGAGGCTCCCCTCCTCTCAGTAGCAATGTGACTGTGAAAATAATGATCCAGGACCAGAATGACAACGCGCCTCAGGTTCTGTACCCAGTCCAGACTAGCAGCTCTCTGGTGGCTGAAATGGTACCTCGTTCAGCGGATGTGGGCTATCTTGTCACTAAAGTGGTGGCTGTTGATGTGGACTCTGGACAGAATGCCTGGCTCTCTTATAAACTGTACAAAGTGACGGACAGAGCGCTGTTTGATGTGGGCTTACAGAATGGAGAAATAAGAACTATACGCCAAGTCAATGATAAAGATGCTGTGAAACAAAGGCTTGTTGTTGTAGTGGAGGACAATGGGCAGCCCTCTCGTTCAACTACAGTCAATGTTAACGTGGCGGTGGCGGACAGCTTCCCTGAAGTGCTCTCGGAGTTCACTGACTTTACGCACGACAAGGAGTACAATGACAACCTGACTTTTTACTTAGTCTTGGCTTTGGCTGTAGTCTCATTTCTGTTCATCACGTGTTTAGTGGTTATTATATCAGTGAAAATATACAGATGGAGACAGTCTCGCATCCTCTATCATTCCAATCTCCCGGTTATTCCGTATTATCCACCACGTTACGCAGACACTCTGGGGACAGGAACTCTACAGCACGTGTACAATTACGAGGTGTGCAGGACGACTGACTCCAGAAAGAGTGACTGTCAGTTCGCCAGACCCTGTAGTCAGAACGTACTGATAATGGACCCCAGTTCTACAGGGACGATGCAGCGGATGCAGAACGAACAGAACATCCTGGATGAGCCAGACTCCCCAATAGAGGTCTGTTATATTTAAAGCATTTTTATTTTCCCTGAAACTGTATGTTTCATATATGTCTAAATGTCGGCTATCGGTGATTTCACCCGTTTGAAATCAAGTCTGTGTACCTGGCAAGTTTCCATGGTCATAAATGCTCCACATTCCACTAATATGTGGTCATTTCAGCACCACGGACATGGACAGCGGTGGTTTGCAAATAATCTGTATTTCAATCAGTGAGCCTGCAGTTTTCTAAAGTAGCAGTTTCACTCAACGTGTATTATCTTTAGACCTTGTTTGTTCACATCTCATTGACATATTGGTTTTCATTGATCATTAATACATTGGCCTGTTTGTGTTGTTAGCATAGTTGTACTGTGTTTTATAGTTTGGAGACTCAAACTTTCCCAAGTGTGTTGGAAAGTTTTTTTTTTTTTAAGTGTATCAGTAGTTCAGTGTTTGAACTCAGAGGGACGCTGTTGGTTAGTGTGTTGCAGTTCCATATCAAATTTGTCGCAGTTCCTCCCCCATCATCTCGATATATTAGACAGAGACAGAGCGGCACACAGAGCGCACAGTCAGGTTTACAGAGAACACTAATACTAAGATACAGAGCTGCCATTCTCTTGTTCCAAAATGGTTTATTGTTGAGTCGTTTACCTTTGATGTTTTGAACTAGAAACGAATGCAATATTACTGACTTCTTTACGGATTATAACCTGCTTGTTGTTTCATGGTGAAGGGAAAATATCGGATAGAACAATGACACGGCAAGTACTGTTGTTTATCTCAGTTCTCTCTCTCAGTTCAGTGAACGGGCAGGTCAGTTACTCCATTCCGGAGGAAATGGCGACAGGCTCTTTAGTCGGTAACATCGCACAGGATTTGGGTTTAGATATAAAAAGACTGAAATCAGGTAAAGCTCGTATTTATACAGGAGACAGCGCAGAATACATCGAGCTGAATAAAGAAAGGGGAGTTCTCCTTATCAGAGAGAAAATAGACCGTGAAGCTCTCTGCGGACAGACTACACCTTGTGCACTAGATTTCCAGATCATTCTGGAGAACCCGATGGAATTTTATAGCATCACAATTGAGGTAACCGATGTAAACGATAATGCACCTGTTTTCATAAAGAGTGAAATGAAATTCAGAATTAGTGAGTCGGCCGTTACTGGTGCAAAATTTGCGCTAGAGAGGGCGATGGATCTGGATGTTGATATTAATGGCCTCCAAAGCTATTCACTTAAACCGACCGATAATTTCATCCTGAAACTACAAAACCAACCTGATGGCGGAAAGACAGTGGAAATGGTTTTACAGAAACCTTTAGATCGAGAGAAACAGGAGCATTTGTCTTTGATATTAACCGCAATAGATGGAGGTGAGCCTCAGATGTCTGGAACAGTGCAGATTCATATTACTGTACTAGACGCCAATGATAATGCACCTGTTTTTACACAGGGTATCTACAAGGCTACCCTAAGAGAGAACTCACCAAAGGGCACAGTTTTAATTTCTGTCAGTGCGTCTGATTCTGATCAAGGTTCCAATAGTAAAATACGTTATTCGATATCGAATTCACAGGATGGTAATCACGAATTGTTTGAAATAAATGAGGATGACGGTGGGGTGAGATTAGTAGGAAATATTGATTATGAAAAGGCACGACAATATCAAATACATGTACAGGCCAGTGATGATGGAGGCCTCACCGATTCATGTAAAATCATGGTCGACGTCGTTGATGAAAATGATAACAAACCAGCTATTAATGTGATGTCGAAGTCTAGTGTTATATCAGAGGACATTAAAGCTGGTACTGTTGTGACAATGATAAACATTCAAGATCCAGACTCAGGTGAAAATGGCAATGTCCAGTGCGCGATAAACGAAAACATTCCCTTTATAATGAAATCGACATCTGTTAATTTCTTTACTGTAGTAACAGACGGTGAATTGGACCGAGAGAGAGCTTCTGAGTATAACATCAGTGTGACGTGCTCTGATGAGGGCGTGCCCTCCCTCTCCAGCAGCGTCACTCTCACCTTACAGATATCAGATGTGAATGACAACGCGCCTGTCTTTGAGAGGAGCTCATATGAGGCCTACATTATAGAAAACAACACACCGGGCCTCTCTATATTCACAGTGAAAGCAAGAGACGCTGACTGGAACCAGAATGCCCGTGTTTCTTACATACTGGAGGAGTCCTCGGTTAACGGGGTGCCCATCTCCTCATATGTGTCCGTTAGTGCTGATAGTGGAGTCATCCAAGCATTGCGCTCTTTTGACTATGAGCACATCAAGGATTTCCAGTTCCGCGTAAAAGCGCAGGATGGAGGCTCCCCTCCTTTCAGTAGCAATGTGACTGTGAAAATAATGATCCATGACCAGAACGACAACGCGCCTCAGGTTCTGTACCCAGTCCAGACTAGCAGCTCTCTGGTGGCTGAAATTGTGCCTCGTTCAGCAGATGTGGGCTATCTTGTCACTAAAGTGGTGGCTGTTGATATGGACTCTGGACAGAATGCCTGGCTCTCGTATAAACTGCATAAAGCGACAGACAGGGCGCTGTTTGAAGTGGGTTTACAGAATGGAGAAATAAGAACTATACGACAAGTCAATGATAAAGACACTGTGAAACAAAGGCTCACTGTTGTAGTGGAGGACAATGGGCAGCCCTCTCGTTCAGCTACAGTCAATGTCAACGTGGCGGTGGCGGACAGCTTCCCTGAAGTGCTCTCGGAGTTCACTGACTTTACGCACGACAAGGAATACAACGACAACCTGACTTTTTACTTAGTCTTGGCTCTGGCTGTAGTCTCTTTTTTCTTTATTGTGTCCATCATAGCCATCATGTCAGTGAAATGCTACAGATGGAGACGTGAGCGCATGTTTTACAAATCCAACGGGAATCTCCCAGTTATTCCGTATTACCCGCCCCTTTACGCAGACGTAGGTGGCACTGGGACACTGAGACACGTATATAATTACGAGGTATGTGGAACAGCTGATTCCGGAAAGAGTGATTTGAAATACGTCAGACCTTACAGTCAGAGCAACATTAGTCTGGACGGAACTCAGACTCTCCCCCACGCGCAGAGGGACACACTGATCAATGATAATGGGGATAACCAGGTGAGCATGAACAATCGGCTCTCATAACCTCCGAATATTAATAATGTCACTGTTTTTCGTTTCAGAATCTTACACTTCAATGATTTCACAAGCAAATAGTTTTATGGTTCGTTGCACTGATTATTTTCCACATATTGTGTATTTGGCTTCACACTTGAACGTCTGAATTGTGATTCCTATGGTTTGCTTTACGCCAATTATCTTAATGGCCGCTTTCCGTTATGATCATGTCTGTATTGCGAATTCGGTGATCGTGTATAATGGCCTAATTGTAACCAGCAAATATTTCACGCTCATCAGTTACTGTGTTGTGTATAAAAGCTCGAATCCAATGGTGTAAAGTACTCAAGTAAAAATACTTTAAAGTATTACTTAAGTAGTTTGGGGGTATCTGTACTTTACGATAAATATTTTGGACTACTTTTACGTCACTACATTCCTAAGGAAAAGAATGTTATTTTTACTCCATACATTTTCCCTGACACCAAAAAGTACTCCTTACATTTTGAATGCTTAACAGGTACAGAAAAATGGTCCAATTCACACGCGTATCAAGAAAACAACCCTGGTCATCCCTACTGCCTCTGATCTGGCGGACTCACATGCTTCGTTTGTAAAGGATTTCTGAGAGTTGATGCCTGACCCTGGCTATCCATGGAAAAAATAATAACGAGAGAATGTTGCCTTTTGCTTAATATAAGGAATTTAAAATGATGTATACTTTTACTTTTGATACTTAAGTAAATGTAAAACATAATACTTTTAGACCTTTGCGCAAGTGATATTTTACTGGGTGACTCACTTTTACTTGAGTCATTTTCTATTCAGATATCTTTACTTTCACTCAAGTATGACAATTGAGTGCGTTTTCCACCACTGCTTAAATAACAGGTAAATGGTCACTGTTATCATGCCTTTTTAATAGTGCATATGTATTGGGGTGTGGATATGCTTATATTAAGCATGGTTGGAGAGCATATGTGTTTTGCATATTCTGTGTGTTCTTTACACTCCGAAACTCAGAGGGCCGCTGTTGGTCAGTGTGTTGCAGATTTGCAGCAGTACTTCCCCCATCATCTCGATATATTAGAGAGAGAGAAAGAGCCGCACGCAGAGCGCGCAGTCCGGGTTACAGAGAACGTTAATCACGGATACCCCGAGCTGCGATTCTTTTGTTCCTAAGTGGTGGACTTGGGGAACATCTTCCTTGGATTTTTTTAATACCACGAAAGCTAATGGAATTTTACAGAATTACTTACGGATTATAACGTGTGCAATCTTTGAGAAAATGTCGGACAAAACAATGACACGGCAAGTACTGTTGTTTATCTCGGTCCTCTCTCTCAGTTCAGTGCACGGGCAGGTCAGTTACTCCATTCCAGAGGAAATGGCGAAAGGCTCTTTAATCGGTAACATGGCCCAGGATTTGGGTTTAGATATAAAACGACTGAAATCAGGTAAAGCTCGTATTTATACAGGAAACAGCGCAGAATACATCGAGTTGAATAAAGAAAGGGGAGTTCTCCTTATCAGAGAGAGAATAGACCGTGAAGCGCTCTGCGGACAGACTACGCCTTGCGCACTGCATTCACAAATCATTCTGGAGAACCCCATGGAGTTGTTTCAAATAACTATAGAGATCACAGACATCAATGACAATGCTCCGAGCTTTAAAAAGAATGAGAAACGTTTTGAGATCAGTGAATCAGCTGTGATTGGATCTAAATTTGTGTTAGAGAAAGCCGGGGATGCAGACATAGGATTAAATGGTCTCCAAAGCTACTCGCTGAAACCCACAGACAATTTCGCCTTGAAACTCGAAAATCAGGTCGACGGGAGTAAAAAAGTAGAAATGGTTTTACAGAAACCTTTAGATCGAGAGAAACAGGAGCAGGTATCTTTAGTCTTAACTGCTATAGATGGAGGAGAGCCTCGGCTATCTGGTACTGTGCAGATACACGTCATTGTGTTAGACGTGAACGACAATGCTCCGGTTTTTACGCAGCCGGTTTATAAGGCAACTATAACAGAGAATTCCCCCAAAGGCACCTATTTGACGAAAGTTAGTGCATCTGATGCAGACACAGGCTCAAATGGTGAAGTGTCTTATTCCATATCGAATAATATGGATAGTGTATCAGACATGTTTCATATACATGCAAATGGAGAGGTGATATTAGTCGGCAAGGTTGACTTTGAAAAAGCCAAACATTACCAAATAGATATCGAAGCAATAGACAATGGTGGTCTATCAGATTCCAGTAAGGTAATAGTTGATGTTATCGATATCAATGACAATGCTCCAGTGACTAGTGTACTTTCGAAATCTAGTTCAATACCAGAGGACTCAATTCAAAATACGGTTGTAGCTATGTTCAGCGTCCACGATCCTGACTCTGATAGTAACGGTCAGGTGCACTGTGGTATAAATGAAAATATCCCATTTACTATTAAATCTACATCAAATGGTTTTTACAGCCTAGTAACTGACAGTGACTTGGACCGAGAGAGAGCCTCTGAGTATAACATCAGTGTGACGTGCTCTGATGAGGGCGTGCCCTCGCTCTCCAGCAGCGTCACTCTCACCTTACAGATATCAGATGTGAATGACAACGCGCCTGTCTTTGAGAGAAGCTCATATGAGGCCTACATTATAGAAAACAACACACCGGGCCTCTCTATGTTCACAGTGAAAGCCAGAGACGCTGACTGGAACCAGAATGCCCGTGTTTCTTACATACTGGAGGACTCCTCGGTTAACGGAGTGCCTGTCTCCTCATATGTGTCCATTAGTGCTGATAGTGGAGTCATCCATGCAGTGCGCTCTTTTGACTATGAGCAGATCAAATATTTCCAGTTCCGCGTAAAAGCGCAGGATGGAGGCTCCCCTCCTCTCAGTAGCAATGTGACTGTGAAAATAATGATCCAGGACCAGAATGACAACGCGCCTCAGGTTCTGTACCCAGTCCAGACTAGCAGCTCTCTGGTGGCTGAAATGGTGCCTCGTTCAGCAGATGTTGGCTATCTTGTTACTAAAGTGGTGGCTGTTGATGTGGACTCTGGACAGAATGCCTGGCTCTCGTATAAACTGCAGAAAGCGACAGACAGGGCGCTGTTTGAAGTGGGCTTACAGAATGGAGAAATAAGAACTATACGCCAAGTCAATGATAAAGATGCTGTGAAACAAAGGCTCACTGTTGTAGTGGAGGACAACGGGCAGCCCTCTCGTTCAGCTACAGTCAATGTTAACGTGGCGGTGGCGGACAGCTTCCCCGAAGTGCTCTCGGAGTTCACTGACTTTACGCACGACAAGGAGTACAATGACAATCTGACTTTTTACTTAATCTTGGCTCTGGCTGTAGTCTCTTTTTTCTTTATTGTGTCCATCATAGCCATCATGTCAGTGAAATGCTACAGATGGAGACGAGAGCGCATGTTTTACAAATCCAACGGGAATCTCCCAGTTATTCCGTATTACCCACCCCTTTACGCAGACGTTGGAGGAACAGGCACCCTGAGACACGTGTATAATTACGAGGTGTGTGGAACAGCTGACTCCAGAAAGAGTGATATGAAATACGTCAGACCTTACAGTCAGAGCATCATTAGTCTGGACGGAACACAGACACTCCCCAACGCGCAGAGGGACACACTGATCAATGATGATGGGGACAACCAGGTGAGAACATCACCAGCATATATTTTCTGTTCCATGCGCGCTACGGTTTGAGTCATCAATGGCGTTTGATTTCAATCAAAGGTTTAAGCCTCCCTGTGCGGATATCAACAACAACAAACATGTATCATACAAAACTTCTGATGAAGGCAAGGCGTTTTTTGACGTTTGCACGGGTTTGGACATTTCACATTTGATCATTTTCATTTCTGCCTTTTATATATCATCTCAAACATCGTTTACAATTGATTTCATCCTGATATTCATTTGTGCAGATATCTATGCAATATATATTCAGCGCTCTAGGGGTCGCTGTTGGTTAATGTGAGGATATAAGGCTCAGGCATAGGTAGACCCTCCCTCTCCTATTTCAATCAAAAACACTGCAGCGGACTCCCCTTCTATATTATAAGAACTATTCTCTTAAAAGAGCGCACGCAGTCGTCGGGGACGTGTGGGTGACACAATATTCTTTATTTTGAAAACGCGTTTTTTTTTTTAATCGTATTGTTTTCAGCCGGAGGTGTATGATGATGGACGTTCTTTGTTGTCATGGCGCAGGGAGAACCAGCTCGCGTATATGGAAATGGCAGACATGGCTCGTGCTTTTTATCTGTCTCTGTGGCGTAGGGGTAGCGCGCGCCCAGGTCCGTTATTCCATCCCAGAAGAGATGGCGAAGGGCTCGCTCGTGGGGAATATCATGCAGGATCTGGGTTTGGATGTTCAAAGGTTGAAATCTGGTCGAGCTCGGATCTTTACTGAGGACGGCAGTGAGTACATCGGTCTGAATGCGGATAAAGGGACGCTGGTGGTGAAAGAACGGATAGATAGAGAGGAGCTGTGCGCCAAAGTGTCTCCCTGCTCTCTGCATTTCCAGATCATCGTTGAAAATCCGATGGAGCTTCATCGAATTGATGTGGAAATATTAGATATCAACGACAATGCTCCTGCTTTCGAGAGGAAGGAAATCAGATTCGAGATAAGTGAATCTGCTCCTCCCGGTGCTCGGTTCTCGTTAGATAGTGCTAAAGACCCCGATGTAGCCATAAATACTCTCCAAACATACCAACTGAATCCCACCGATAATTTTAAATTGAATACCCTATCTCGTCCTGATGGAACAAAATATGTCGAAATGGTTCTTCAGATCGCACTTGATAGAGAAAAGCAGGAAGAGCATAAATTAATCTTAACTGCTTATGATGGCGGGACCCCCCAGAAATCTGGCTCAGTCAAAATCAACGTAATTGTCTTAGATGCAAACGACAATTCTCCAGTTTTCAGTAAGTCTGTATACAGGGTAACCTTACCAGAGAATGCATCAAAAGGCACCATTGTCTTGAGAGTCAGTGCAACTGATGCAGATCAAGGAGCAAATGGTGAGGTGACGTATTCGATTTCTCGAAGTACTGGTAGCAGCGCATCAAGCTTGTTTAATATTGACACCGTTTCAGGCGATATTACAGTTAATGGTATGCTTGACTATGAAAAAGTAAAACATGATGAGCTAGATGTGGAGGCTACAGACAAATGGGGCTTAACAGACACTAGTAAAGTGCTTATTGAAATGACTGACGTCAACGACAATGCACCAGTGATTAGCATAATTTCCTTCTTCAACCCTATTCCCGAGGACTCTGCCCCGGAGACGGTCATAGCCATGCTCAATATCAAAGACTTAGACTCAGGTAAAAACGGTCAGGTGAAGTGTTCTATTAGTCCTGGTTTACCGTTCGGCATAAAGTCATCCTCTACTAATTTCTACAGTTTAGTTTCTGATCAGGCATTGGACCGTGAAACTGTGTCCGAATATAACATAACAATAACAGCTGCTGATGAAGGGTCTCCACCTTTTTCCACTAATAAGACAGTAACACTGAAAATATCAGATGTGAATGACAACGCCCCCCTGTTTCCACGACAGTCGTACACAGCGTACGTTGTTGAGAATAACTCACCTGGAATATCAATATTTTCTGTCAAGGCCAGCGACAAAGACTCTGGCAACAACGCGCATATTTCATATCTGCTCGATGATTATCAAGTAAATGGATTGTCGGTGTCTGCGTGCGTTTCAGTGAATGCAGAGAGTGGGGTGATTCTTGCTGTGCGTTCTTTCGATTATGAGCAAATGAAAGAGTTCAAAATTCGCGTAAAAGCGCAGGATGGAGGCTCCCCTCCACTCAGTAGCAATGTGACTGTGAAAATAATGATTCAGGACCAGAATGACAACGCGCCTCAGGTTCTGTACCCAGTCCAGACTAGCAGCTCTCTGATGGCCGAAATGGTGCCTCGTTCAGCAGATGTGGGCTATCTTGTTACTAAAGTGGTGGCTGTTGATGTGGACTCTGGACAGAATGCCTGGCTCTCTTATAAACTGCAGAAAGCGACAGACAGGGCGCTGTTTGAAGTGGGCTTACAGAATGGAGAAATAAGAACTATACGCCAAGTCAATGATAAAGATGCTGTGAAACAAAGGCTCACTGTTGTAGTGGAGGACAATGGGCAGCCCTCTCGTTCAGCTACAGTCAATGTTAACGTGGCGGTGGCGGACAGCTTCCCTGAAGTGCTCTCGGAGTTCACTGACTTTACGCACGACAAGGAGTACAATGACAACCTGACTTTTTACTTAGTCTTGGCTCTGGCTGTAGTCTCTTTTTTCTTTATTGTGTCCATCATAGCCATCCTGTCAGTGAAATGCTGCAGATGGAGACGAGAGCGCATGTTTTACAAATCCAACGGGAATCTCCCAGTTATTCCGTATTACCCGCCCCTTTACGCAGACGTTGGAGGCACAGGTACTTTGAAGCACGTGTTCAATTACGAGGTGTGTGGAACCACCGACCCCAGAAAGAGTGATATGAAATATGCCAGACCTTACAGTCAGAGCATCATTAGTCTGGACGGAACACAAACACTCCCCCATGCGCAGAGGGACACACTGATCAGTGACATTTCAGAAAGTCAGGTGAGCATTGTTACTTACCAGTGGAAAAAAACGAATATCCTTGTAACATGCTTACAAGAACAAGTGGTTAGCTATGCTGTACATGTACCTACTAATTTTACACGGATTTTTGTGTGTCAACTTTGATAACAGAATGGTGCCTGTACCAGGTATTAGGTCATCACATTCCTCTAAACTCACCCTGGAATAATACCTCATGTAATGTAGTGGTGGAAGAAAATGTAAATTGTTATACTGAAGTAAAAGTAAAGATACCTAAATAGAAAATGACTCAAGTAAAAGTGAAAGTCACCCAGTAAAATACTACTTGAGTAAAAGTCTAAAAGTATCTGGTTTAATACATACTTAAGTATCAAAAGTAAAAGTATAAATCATTTAAATTCCTTATATTAAGCAAACCAGACAGCGCCATTTTCTTGTTTTTGATTTATTTACGGATAGCCAGGGGCACACTCCGACACTCCGACACTCAGACACTCAGACACTCAGACACTCAGACACTCAGACACTCAGACACTCAGACACTCAGACACTCAGACACTCAGACACTCAGACACTCAGACACTCCGACACTCAGACACTCAGACACTCCGACACTCAGACACTCAGACACTCAGACACTCAGACACTCAGACACTCAGACACTCAGACACTCAGACACTCAGACACTCCGACACTCCGACACTCAGACACTCAGACACTCCGACACTCAGACACAAGGCAGTAAGAATGACCAGGGATGTTCTTTTGATAAGTATGTGGATTTTACAATTTGTCTGTCCTGCTAAGCATTCAAAAGGTAACGAGTACTTTTGGGTGTCAGGGAAAATGTGTGGAGTAAAACTTACATAATTTCCTTCGGGAATGTAGTGAAGTAAAAGTAAAAGTTGTCACAAATATAAATAGTAAAGTAAAGTACAGATATCCCCAAAAGCTACTTAAGTAGTACTTTAAAGTATTTTTACTTAAGTACTTTACACCACTGAATATAGGCTACCGTAGTGTTGCCAAAGACTGCCTTGTGAACCAAAGCAGCAAACCTATTTTTACCGGCATAGAGACATAATCTTATGGAATACGGCAGGTAGCCTAGTGTTTAGAGAGCTGGACTAGTAACCGGAAGGTTGCAAGATCGAATCCCTGAGCTGACATGGTAAAAATCTGTCTTTCTGCCCCTGAACAAGGCAGTTAAACCACTGTTCCTAGGCCTTCATTGAAAATAAGAATTTGTTCTTAACTGACTTGCCAAGTTAAATAAAGGTTAAATGAAGACATAGAGGGCAGTGCTGGTGAAGGGGCCACACACAGTAGACACATAACGAACTATACTGGACTGCGGCTGGACTGGGTTGGGGTTGTGGAGAAGCATCACTGCAGAGGTTTTTTTTTCTCTCACTCTCTCACACACATTGCACTATTTTTCACAGACCTAGTTTCCTCTCTCTCCACACGCTGCTGTTATATTCCCGTCTTTGAACTGTGCAGAGGACGAGAGAGGGATGAAGGGCGGGAGAGGAGAACATATCGAGGAGCGGTAGGGAAGGAGAGAGGAAAGGGATTCAGAGGTGGAAAACGTGATGATAGAAGGATGTATGATGGAGAGAGGCAGTAGTAGGGAGCCAGAGAGAGGGAGAATGCGGGGGAGGGGAGGAGGAGACGTGTTGTAGTTTACCTCACCCGCCGTTCATGCGCAGCAGCACCCACATCAGTGATGTACGGCAGCCATTTTGCACCACAAGCTGCAGTGTTTGCAGAGGAAGAGGTTACGAGAGCATAAGGTGGGAAGGGGTTGGCTCAATGACCATACATAATTGAAAGGGTTGAGCTTATACATAATGAGGCAGATAGAACATGATAAATGGGGGAAAGATGGAAAGATGGAAGAAGTGAGGGAAAGAAAGCTATATGAGAGCTCAGCAAAGACAAGAGGAGGAGAAAGAATGAGGTGAGGCGCTGAAATGAAAGCGCGAAGAAGAGAGGAGGAGGGAGATGGAGACAGGATGATAAGAAGACATTGCTCTATTCCTGAATATTGTGCAGGTCACATGTTTGCATCACTGAGGAGAGCTTTTTATTCATTTTCTTCCACCCCCCTCTCACTGCAGACAGCGTCATAAAGGGCTTATAATAGCCCCGTGCCTTATTGCTGTTATAAACTGGTTACCAACGTAATGAGAGCAGTAAAAATACATGTTTTGTCATACCTGTGGTATACGGTCTGATATACCACAACTGTCAGCCAATCAGCATTCA